>NC_142735.1:13132500-13432500 GCF_051943395.1 Hippocampus bargibanti
CTTTCAACGCCATCAGAAAACGTTGATTTCTGAAAGGAAACCTCAAGTTTCTCAACAAATCGTGAATCTCGATACGTTTGGAAGCACACTTTAGTCACTCGGCGTTAAAGTGTGATCCTAAAATATTTGCATGTATGACAGAGGCGCGACATACCCATCAGCCCCTTAGCTCGGATGCATTTTGAACACACTTCTTCCCTCACACAAAAAGTTACCGGATTTCAGACACTTCTTTATCTTCGGGCACTGATAACATTGCCAGATTTGACATTCTAGTGTGCGTGTTAGTGGACACCGATCGTGTATTTGTCTTCATTTTTTTCTTCCTCTCCGAAGTTAGGTTCAGAAGAACAATTGTGCGTTGGCGTTCATGTTATTTCCACGGTAGTGTTGCATCAGGATCTATTTTCTTACGCGGTTAAGCTTGGGGTGACTTGGGTTCACTCCTCGCGACCATTTTGTAAAGTAAGCCTCGATTACATCATACGAAATCGACGCCTCCTCCGCACCGAGCCCCCGCCGGCCCTGGTTGCTCATTGGCGGGCTGGAGTGCGCCGGCGGCTGCGCGATTGGCTCAAAAGGAGGGCAAGTCTGCACAAGACCTACTGACAGACTGACTAACCACGCTGAGGGCAGAGAGGGCGCCCTGTTATGTCTCTCGTCTTCCTCCTTTTGCGGGGACACAAAGGGGAACGAAGACAAAAGGTTGTTCGTACTATACATACGTTTGTGGACAACAAATAACTTGGTGTTTGTGTGTCTACTTCCATGTGAAATGTTTACATTTTTGAGAACTGAAACAAAAAGTCAACTCGCTGAAAAAACCCACCCGAGACTCATTTGTCGTACAGTACAGTAACATGGGTCTGTAACGCCTCCTACAGTGGGATAATGACGACTTCTCCCGTCGGTATTTTTGACGTATGGCTATGAAGTTTGGGAGTTACCCTCTTTCGTCGCCACGCCCTAACATTTGGATTTGGATTTGCCTTTATTAGTCTCGCAGTGGAGAAATCTACATTTCACGTTCAGGAAGTGAGAATGGCTCATTTGTAGAGAACATTTATTTTATATTTGAGGGTCTAAAACCATAGTCAAATACTCACGAGAGAGACGTTGAAGACACATCAGACTCAGTCTTTTCCTTTCCGCATAAATACAGTATTGTGGCGGGCACTAGGACCAAGCATCTCACCCAACAGGTGCACGGGATGGGGCGGGTTCATATCACATATATTTCACTGCATTTTCTGTTTGGCTCAGATCACTTGCCATTGGAATAAACACTTCTCCACATTCAGTCGCGTGTGCTCTTTCCTCAACGGCTACAGTATCAATGTTTTCGAGAAAAAAAACACGTCCCAATAACGACTTCTACAACTTTTTCACAAAAAAATCCAATTGTATGTTTCAACTCGGTCTGTGAAAATTGGGAGTCATGTAAAAGTCATAAAAAGCATTTTGGAGCCATATGTACTGACTCTAAAGGAATTCTGCCATATTGATTTTCTTTTGACTTTGCCATCATTACTTGAGGTCATATTTTAACAAACTCTTCCCACAGAATTTGATCGTAATATTACCAAACTTTGCATATTTCATCTAAACGTGTTTAAAAAACAAAAACGTTATATTTTTTAAATTTTGTTGCACACTGTTTCCATGGCAATGTTCTGTTTGCAAAGAAAATGGTGCACGCCTGCGTGTGCGTGTATGCGTGTGTGTGTGTGTGTGTGTGTGTGTGTGTGTGTGTGTGTGTGTATGCATGTATGCGCGTGTGCGTGTATGTTCCAGTGCACAAGGGTTACAAGGGACTTCTGTTAATGGCACTGAGTTTGGGTTATGTAACAGCCTGCTCAGCGAAGAAAAAAAGGAAAAAGAAAGAAAGGAAGCCCTGCTCCCTGAGCATGATACACTCTTTTCACTTCTTTCACTTGTGAAAAAACTGCTAAAAAACTGACAACAAAAACTATCATTCATCTAGGACTGCCTCATGTAACAAAGATGGTACAGAAAATGCTTAAGAACGAATGACTCTCTGTGTCTTTCTTTGTGTTGTCATATTGTCTTTGTGTTGTCATATTTGTTATTTAGTTTTTTTTTTGGTTCTTTTGACTTCAAGACGGCGCCGCGCGAGTGGCTGCCTTTCCAGCAGCCCATGTATTTTGTTTTTCTACTTTCATTCCTTTCATCACTTTGCTGCTGTGAAATGTAAACGTCTTCACTGCGAGACTAATAAAGGCAAATCCAATCCAATCCAATCCAAAAGCAAAGAAGCTAAGAGAGCATTCTCAACTTGCCTTACAAAGATCTCTCTAATGCAGGGGTCTCAAACTCAATTTACCCAGGGGCCGCTGTAGGCAGAGTCTGGGTGAGGCTGGGCCGCATCGGTTTTTCCCCAAGAAAATCACAGATAAAACATTCCAATGTTCTCGAAATCTTTATTTTTAACACACACAAAAATGAACTAAACGAATACATGGAAAAATGAATAAAAAAATAAATGAACAGTAATAAATAAATAAAATAATTTAATGATCATAAGGCAGTTACAGACGACTGAAAAAAAACACAGGAAAACTAATTATTTTAATAAAGTTTCAAATGTCTATATTCACAGTTCTTTAACCTTTAACTTTCTTAACATAAAGAAAATATTGAACATTAACTGTCCTAAACATTGCTTATCTTGCCTACTTGTTCAGCTCCACACACAAGTTTCATTCATATCAATCATGCAGGCCGCACTAACATTAATCTTTCATATCAAGGCGGGCCGCAAAATATTCTTTCGGGGGCCGCATTTGGCCCGCGGGCCGCGAGTTTAAGACCCCTGCTCTAATGTCATCCATTCAAATGTTTGCTCTTCAGCAACATCAACAAGTGATGATGAAACAAACATGTCAGCCTCATGATTAATGCCCTGAGTTTGTTTAATGTCAGCATATCTAATGGTGTGGAATCTCTTGCTGATTTTGACGCCTAATGTTCACGCCTCTTAATACACCCCCCCCCCCCACACACACACACACCCTCCACCTCTGGCACACGCGATAAACCCAATGAGAAGGTGTCATGCCTCATCATGATCTCTCTCATAAGAAGGCGCCTTGACCTTGTACAAACAACGCTGTGAACACAGTGACTTGTTGGTGCGCAACTGAAACCTGCAGGCCAAAAACCACAGAAACGGAAATATTTTTTAATATTTCGCGCCGGTTGTGAGTCGGATGTTACCTGTACAGTCATTGTAATAAAGCAATATGAAATAAGTGTCGATTGATGACGCAGTGTATTGATTACTACTGTTTGTGTCTGTTGACTTTGGGCAGCTGAATCTGGGCAAGCAAGATGCAAGGTACACCCTTGACCGGTCACCACATAATGGCAGCTGACTTTGGGCAAGCAAGATGCAAGGTACATAACGGCCTATTATGTCATGAAATAATATTGAATGTTCTCATCCATGTGCTACTAACGTTCAGTACTCGTGTTGGAACAGAGAGAGCAATTATCACTCTGTCCTTGCTTTCTTTTCTTTGTGTTGCTCATTGAATTCAGCCAATATAAAGCACAGCGAGTTTCCACTCAGTCACTGACACAATTTGTTTGTCTTTTCTGCACGATTGAATGGTAAACAAGCAAAGTGACTTCTCTCATCATTTCCGCACAATGTTTGAAGGAAATTGTTTGCTCTTGAAATGTTACACCTTTGGAGGACAGGCAGGGCCTTACAAGCCAATTGAAGCGCTGACAGAAATTTCCAACCTAACTTGTCAAATAATATAATAATACATACACGAGTGTATTCTTTCTCATCTGTGAAAGACATATCTTTTTGAAAATTACGGTTGGACTTTCTTATTTGAGGCTTTTTTATCTGAAAGGAAGCCAATAGGTGAATTTGTAAAGTATGAACTGCAAATATTTAAGGTAGACCGCATTCCCAAAAAGTCCAAATCTAATTTCCCTACTCAATGGCAACTCTTCAGTTAAAAGCCAACAAAGACTTGCACACTGCAACAATCAAAACAAGGGCACGGAAAATCCTACTGGACCCTCGGCGCCCTGCTCACCACCTTTTCCAGCTACTGCCCTCAGTAAGGCGCGACCGATCCATGCGCACCAAATCCAGTAGATATTTAAACAGCTTCGTCCCCGTCGCCATTAACTCTCTAAACAGTAAGCCAGGGGTTGGGAACCTATTTGCCTAAGAGATCCATAAAAGTAAAATATTTAGAAATGTTTTTCAGTGGGAGCTACACACACGCGCGCAAAATCGCACGCACGGCCACTTTTCAACAAAATGTTAGAATGTATTATTTAAAATAACTATGATCGTACTCACCATTAACATGAATGGTTTTCTGTTCCTCATGATTGGTAAAAATCCAGCCAAACGATTGGAATGAAAGTCAACTTGCCGGGTCCATATGCAACGTTACTGCTAGCTAGCCTCCACCCGGCTCATTAGCTTCCACACTTGCTTTTTTCTGTCTCTCGCAGTAGAACATTGATGCTAACGTTAGCATGGGGCTTGTCAAAGTGCCATTTAACTGTTTCATCGATGGTATTGTTTCATTGCAAATTAGAATCAGAACCTTTTCTCTCCACAAAGGCGAATCTTTTGGTCCATTCCAACCTGAAGTAGTGTACGATACTCAGATTTTTTTTACTCGTCGTGCTTATTTAAAAGGGCCGTTTACCTGTTTAGAATGAACGGCCAGTATCATCCAATCAAAATTGCGCTTTCTGGTAACTTAGGTCAGTATCATCCAATCAAAATTGCGCTTTTGCCAACTGCAGCCCAAACAGGAAATGAACAGAGAAAAAGCGAGAATATGTATTTAATTTTATCAACAAGTCAAATGCAATCATCAAAATAGCCACAAATGGCTCGCGAGCCATAGGTTCCCGACGCCTGCAGTAAACCAAATATAACTGTATAGTGGTTCTTTGCAATTTTTGCACAACACTACGGAACAGCATCCCATTATCATTGGAGCTCCAGCTCTGTACTCACTTGAACCACTGTCTGCTTAATACTTTGTACATTGTCTCACAGTTGTTCCCGAGAGCTACCATTTACATGAATTAGTTTAGATTTGATTAGATTAGCCTTTATTAGTGTCCTTCATATATATTCGTCATGTCTGTTTATGATTATACCAGTGCAGCGTGTTCTACTGGAGACAAATTCTCCAATACTGGAGACCAAGTATGTGGTCTACATACTTGGGCAAATAAAGATGATTCTGATTTTGATTCAGATTCTGAAATGGGTGCGGTGTCTTCATCAACTCGTTGAACCAAACAGGCCGTGGCATTTATGCATATGCCCACTCTCACATACACAAAGCTGTGCTATTGTTTCACTGTTGTCACTGCAGATCAGATTAACGTGTGCAGTTGCCTTGGAAAGAATTCCCTTGTCCTATGGTGAACTTTGTGATGTTCCTTTTGACCATGCGTAATCACTGTAAAAGAAGTGCATGTTGGAACAGAATCCAAACTGTGCTTGTGCACGCGTACGTACATGTGTGTGTGTGTTTAAAAGCCTCCCTGACTCTTAGTCTTTCTTTCAGGCTGCATCGACACCACATCCGCTCCAGCCCTTACATAACCATATACATGTACTACATTCTTACCTCGAACGCCCTGAATGCAATGTCCAGACCATGAAGGATCACCTAATGAGGCTTTTGTATTTCTGCACGCAAAACTGACGGTAACAACACATGCAACAATCTAAAAGACTGCCTTGTCTTCCCACCGGCATCTTAGATAGTAGGCCACTGGTCAGCTAAACAGACAGATTCTATCCATCTAAACAAAAACACTTCAGATAGCAGCTAGTCCAATCTTATTTCAAAATAATGAGTGGGGTGGTGCAGTTGGGATTCACCGCCTGTATGGAGGAGAACACAATGTTCCAGCATTCTCCAGCTGCTGTGAGATGCACACTCATGTATTGTATGTCATTCACAGCCCAGTGAAGAAAAATACAAACCGGACAAAAAGTTTCCCAATGTTTTTGGGGGGTGGGAGGGTTATTTTAAGATGTCCTGCCTGTCATAGTGAAATATCAGTTCATATGAATAGCTTTTGAAAATTCAAAAGTACAAACATAAATCTTGCTAACTGAATCACGCAGTTGAGTGAAGATCCACTATGTGCAGATTAAATCCCCAACAGTAGCCAAAAAACATACATTCTATTGGGAAGCTTCAATATTTTTGCTGTTTGCATGTACATCTTCCTCTTTTTGTTAATTTATAACAAGAAAAAAAAGAGTATGAGATTGACAAATATCCAATGGTGTTCATTAATACAGTGAGTATGAAGTTCAGAGGAAAATGTGGGTTGAAACGGGAAGTCTCGCCGGCACCTTTTGATGATAATTGTCTCATGTGTTATATCACTGTGTTTACATTCACGGAACACATGACAAAACAGATATGTGTAAAGCTTCTGATTGCATGCGAGTAACTCCACGGAAACAAGACGAAAAAAATATCCACACAATTATGAATTAAAAAAAAAATCCAGATTTTTATCAAAATGTTATTCAATCTTATTTGTATTGACACTCTCGTGATGCACATCCGGATGGAAAGTCCAAGAAAATGTCACTGCAGTCTGTGGAGTTGACTTGTGGTGAACTGGCTGAACTTTGAGTGTGTTGCGCCAGGCAGCGTCAGTTGCAGTGGCAAGCAGCAGGGTATGTGAATACGCGCCTGTGAGCAATTGAAAGTGCTGAGTTAAGCCGTGAGCAAGGATGGAAAGATGACCATTTTCTTTTCGGAGTGTTGATAGGCTAATTTATGTTAGTTAGCAAAGTGTATTTCAAAATATACACAAAGTTGTTTAACTTGGGACTTTGCGATGGGCCCGGCGCTTTCAGTACTTTTATCAGGTGTGAAATGTTTGATATGGTGTCTTTTATCCACGTTTACTGACTTTCTTGTGTTTATTGCTTTGCTGTAAGAGTCAGTGAGGAAAAGTTATCTGCAAAACGCAGTGGTGGGTCGTGGACTTCATCGCTAGGCCTTCACTAGTGCTACGTCTGAATCAATCCGGACTGAAAAAAGTGTGGTGTAATTTACTACAAGTCTATGAGAGAGTACCATTAGCCAGAAAATAACTGACCGACCTTCCTTACTGATGTCCAGTTTTTCTTGAAAAGTCTGGCTTGAAAATCGCTTTCACAGTAAATCTCCAAACTAACACATTTCTTCTCCTCATTCAGCCATTGAAGTTTGACACAATCGGTATCAAATAAACCCAATATATTTGCTTATGCAGCTCGCCACTGAATCTGATACAGGGTGCTAGCTCTGGCCAGTATACTCTTGTCACTCGCGACTTGTGATCAGAGCAGTTTTCGCTAACTAATGTCTAGCCAATCATAGTTTGTGAAAACATTGGTGTTGTGTCATCAACAGCTGTCTTTCCAGCAGCTCATGTATTTTGTTTTTCTACTTCCATTCCTTTCATCACTTTGCTGCTGTGAAATGTAAATTTCTCCACTGTGAGACTAATAAAGGCATATCCAATCCAATCCAATCATCTGGATTGCCAACTCGAAATCTGATTGGTTAGAGCAACAGTTTGATTGACACATTTGATGCGACACAGGGCCCACACAACTGATTGTGATGACCTCCAGGTCGATTTCTGACCCTGGTAACAAATGATGGCTGAAATGTGATTGGTTAAATGCTTAAATACAAAAACATACATCTGGAAGCAGCGCAAAATGGGAAAAGTAATGAAAGGAAGCTGGAAGATAATTTGGAATTATTTACCGGTAATAAGAATTCATGGACAAAATATAATTAACATCAGTCCGTGAATCAGATATTTTTAGGCCAGCAGAGAAGGCTTTGCAGGCTTTGACGATCCAACACTGGCAAAATGTCAAAAACAATCTGACCTATGAATTTGATTTAAAAAAAAAAACAACTAAAAATATATCCAAATTTGAACTCTGAAGTGCCATCCAAATACTAGCTGTGACCACTCAATGCAGTCTAAATCAAAACCAACCCAATTATCTCCACTAAGCACAAAAGTGTGACAAAAACGTATCGTATTCATGAGTTGGCAGCATTAAAAAAAAATCTGCGGCAATGATTTCCACAAATCTTTAAATGGGGAGCAAAAACACGATTTATTTAGTTGTGCTGATGAACGTTGCCTTGCAAGAATGGATTAAGATTCAAACGCTTGTTGAGGCCACGTGGTGCAATGACTATCCAGATCCAACAGGGGAGCTACACCTTCACAATGGCCTTTTACGTCCAACAAATAAGACATTTTGATATTCTGCTTTCCCGAGGCAGATTTTCTAATACATGCACGTACGTCATTAGATAGTTTGCATCATCTCATAAATGCAAGAGATTCCTTCGACGTTAGCCGCGTTAGAATCAAGTCAATGTTGTGGTTGTGTAGCACGGTAAGGGAAATTGTCTGGTAAGGGTTGCGGTCAGGAGGGGGGGGGGGGGGGTCGCACACCAACGTTAACGACATCAGTGCCGGTCTTCGTTACTTCTGCAGTACAAGGCGGCGTATTGTGAGGGCCAGGCGTGCACAATGATGCGTTCTTCCTCTATGCCATGAGATCATTTGGGCCCAACCTTGCTGGAGGCCTACACTGTCATTAATATTACCTAACACTGGAATTGAGATCTACCTTTGGAATAAGTGCAAAGCGACGCGAGTTGAATTGCAGCACATGCTTCTATCTTTTAACACGCACTGGGCTGTTGTTTACTGAAGGAGTACAAGCTTGTTACCAGAGCGACCGAGGCTGATAAATGCAACCAGATAATGTCACCGCAGTGTAACTGCTCCAAAGGTATTGATCTTGATACACACGTGCACAGGTTGACCTGACTCGACTCAAAAAGTCAACATGTCTACCTCGATCACGTTCACTCCCGGCCCGGAATCCCGGCACATTGATCAGTTTGAGGAAGTTTGAGAGTGGTGTGAGAGTGATTTTTGGCCTTCAACAACTAAAGGCTGGTTGTTGTTGACCAGCGCTGGAGAAAGATAATTTGATGGACCAGCTTTTTTACTGCCCTGATTCCATCAACACAAGTTTCATGGGCCCACTGGAATATTTTGAGACTAGCGGCAAGCTAGCAAAGGTTTATCGGTTTTCTTTCACCACTAGTTTATTTTCTTACTTTCGGACCCCAGCAGACCGTCTTTCCTTTTTGGCCAGGCTTTCTGCTGATGCGCAAAGAGTTACAGGAATGGCAGAAGACGGACTCCATTGAAAGTCCTTTGGAAACTGAACTATTGACAGATGAAATGTAAAAACAACCTCCTTCAAAGGGGCAAGTCACAGTGTCCCACCGAAGCTAGCTCATACAGCTCTTAGCACAACTAAACCCAATTCCCAGGACAACAATATAACAAAGTCATAGTCTAACTATATCCCAACTGTCTTAGTCGTAATGTCATGATTCCACAGAATATTTATATTGTCGTTGTTAGGCAGAATCGCATAAATGTAGCCTAGTGATTGAAACGTCTGTTTTGTTAAAAATGGTTTGCTTGTCATGCTTTGTGGCAGATTGAAGTGTGTGTGCTATTGAGTTAAATTTGAATGCAGATTAATAGCCTCCAAATACAAGAGGTTAAACCAGTCCTTTGTGTGCACAATGTGGTGCTAGGAGGTGCATGTATGACCTGGGGAACGTGCTCTTGATTTATTTGTTTTTGGGGTGGTACAAGAATAAAGTGACATTGGATATCAACAATAGCCGGTGGCAGTGTGACTTTTTTAAGAGACTCTGTTATGCAAAGATGACATAACAATTGTATTTTATTGTCAAATTAAGAGTTTCATAATGAGACTACAGGGTTTGGAGCGCAGAATCTTTTTATCTTCCTGGGGGGCAGGATTGTGGAAAAGAAAACAATTGAGGGCTAGTTAGATGGTCATTTTAATTTGCAGTCTGCCTCATTTTAATCCTATAAATCATCATTTAGTTTCACAATATCAGAATCAGAAAGCCTTTAATAGTCCTACAATGGGGAAATTTGCAGTCCACAGCAGCCATTTGAAGGGGGGGGGGGGGGATAAAAAACAAAGTATTATAAGCATAATAGAAATGTCAAAGGACTGAGATGTACACTATGTGCAAAAATGTTTCATAAATAATATGTACATCATATATAATACCCTATATGTATTTTAGATTTAATGCTTCTGTAACGAGAGTACCGGTCGAAGGGTGATGAGGATGAAGATTCCGAGCAGTCCATCGGAAGACAGAAGAGAAGATTGATAAATGTAGTGAGGCATGGATCCACTTCATTTTTATGTACAATGAAACGCATTGATTTTTTTTTTTTTTTTTCCTTACATGTGATTTGCCATTGGGCTTAGTCAAGAATTAAACCCGAAACCCAAACTTGCTGATTTTTTTTCCCTTTTAAAAACACAAAATAGGCTCCGGAAAAAAATCGCCAGACAATGCAATTGCCTACCAATTGTGCAATCATGCAACTGCAGACAGGGAAGCGGACACATTTAACCCAAAGACGTTGCAACAGGGCAATTGCAATATGTCCGCTGTGAGTCTGCTGCAGAGACACGCGAAAAAAAGTCTCCGTTTCTGATGACTCTGTACGGCTGCTGTTACCGTGTGGCGATTGGCTGCGAATGTTTGCTCTCGTGTTTCCCAAGATATGAGCATGGGAGCCTCGTGCACAGAGCATCAGTGTCACGCTTCATAGAAGCCTGTTTTGTCTGAGCATGCAAGGGGATGGATGTGCATTCGCAAGAAATGACTGATGTTTTAACAAGTTAAACATCGGTGTGGCACACCACCAACAACGGGAAAACAACAATCTTCCATGACTCCAAACATAGCGATGCAGAATGTTACATAAATATCTTTGAATTAGGTTGCCCCTTGATCGCACTGAATACTATTTCATTGATTAGCAAGAAAATGGATAATTTCTCGGCAAAAGGCTTCTTCATGCAATTCATACTCGGTGTTGTAAATATATGTATGTGCTTTTTGTAATCACAACTATCAGTACAGGAGACAACTATGTTGCTTTGTTAGTACCGTGCTACTTTAGCTTTAGCTCACAAACCATGTGGATGAATGGACGGACAGAGATCAAATTTCCTCCAAAGAATTAAAACAGTTTTGGACATTTTTCAAAGAATGATTGACTTTTCCCACTGTTAGTTGATTTCAAAACGTTCAACTCATTCTCCAATGGTTGATTACTTGAAAATTATGTCAAGTTGCATTTGCATCAGCCCAACGAATTTGAGAAAAACATCAGATGCATCATAGTTTGGATAGCGTCTGTTCACTATTGTGTTTTTTTATGTCTAACATATACAGTAAAGTCTCGTTATATCGATATTCAAGGGAGTCCGAAAAAATATCGATATAACTGGGACTATTGATATATCCGACCCTGTTTGCATGTAACTTTCTCCGTGCGTACATAGAAATAGTATCGATATAACCGGGACTATCGATATATCCGATATCGATATAACGAGACTTTACTGTAGATCGCCATATTGCAACTTTATCTTAATTTGATATTGACAAACCAACCAAATTGGTCATTTGGATGCTGACCTGATAAAGTTCAGGAAATGGCAGTCGAATGGCTCCGACATTCCTCCCATTCAAAAACAGTACTGGCATATCCATGCTGCGGTTGCGCCTTTTCGGCAGCATGGATATGCCAGTACTGTTTTTGAATGGGAGGAATGTCGGAGCCATTCGACTGCCATCGCTGGACAGCTCTGGGGCCATTGTGCTTTTTTGCGCCTGTAATGGGCAGCATCTTCACAGCCCCGCTTTGTTCAGTGGAAGGTCAGTGCTGTTGGACAGTCTGCGGCTGGATGGATGCATGGCTTGAGGAACCCGCGATAAGAAGAAAGGAGCGTCAGCGCAGAGCGCCGATGCGTATGTGGAACTCTTGCGGCTTGGAATTGAAGCAGATTTATGTGGGGCAGGAGATGTGAGACAATCTCTTTTCGTCAATGGATGCTACAGCTGCGTGTTTGCTTTCAACATTTAGCTTGTAGTCGACGTGCACATTCCACCATGATGTCCCCGATCCACTGGTGGAAAGACGCTTTGATCCTCTCCTCTTTCATCTAGAACTGCTTCATGTCATCACAAAGAGGGTACAGCAAGTCCTGAAGAATGAATGTCTCTCTGTGTCTTTGTTTTGTCATATTGCTGTCATATTGCATCTATGCTGTCATATTATTTGTTATTTAGTTTTTTTTGTTCTTTTGACTTCAAGACGGCGCCCCGAGAGTGGCTGCCTTTCCAGCAGCTCATGTATTTTGTTTTTCTACTTTCATTCCTTTCATCACTTTGCTGCTGTGAAATGTAAATTTCTCCACTGTAAGAATAATAAAGGCAAATCCAATCCAATCCAAAACTGCTCTAAAGTAAGTTTGAAATTTGAGTGCATTCAACAGAATTTTTCATATCACTTTCTCTGGGCAAAATTAGTTATTTTTGTAATTAAAACAATTTTACAATTACTTATTAAATACAAATGATGTACTCGGATGCTTGCATTCCACCCATAATGCAAAATTTGCTCAGAAAATAAACCATGTTGATTTATGTTAAACATGCTTTGAAGATTTGACCTCAAGAGTTGGGAAAAAACATAAACAGCACAATCTGGCGATCCTGCTTCATGTCTTTAATGCGAAGTTTGCTCTTGCTTTTTTATGTATCACATCTGACATTCAGCAGCTGGGTATTGCATATTTCCAGCAAGCTTTGGGTGGATGTAACGCTAACCGAGTTTGACTTTGTGAAACAAGACAAAAGCCCATCTCTGCTCTTACGCACTACAGGACCAGCTGTCCCTAGCCTGGTTGACCCAGTTAACAAGAGGGCGAACCGAACAAGAGGGCTCGATCGGCGCAACCATTTTGCCCGACTGCAATTTGTGCACAACAGCGAGACGACCAGCCTTGTGCAAGTTCGCCGCGATAAAGCGAGCTGGTCAAAAAGGCAGCAGGCGGGTTCATCTTGACTTCCAGGATGTCAGCGGAGTGTGTCACTGTCGGCCTTTCGGAGGGGGGAAAAAGCAGCCCTCTGCAAGCGGATTGGCCCTTTGGGGCAGAGCTGTTGCTAAGGGAGGGTTGTAGTCTGTGGTGTATGGTATGATCCACTTTGAGCAACATACTTTCCCTTTAATCAATTTAATGTGTCATGTTTCATAATAGGGCGTGCAGGGGACTTTATCCTGATGGTGACAAAGGGGCAGACATCTGTGATTCACGACTACCAAATGTCAGGCTGCCCTGAAGAGATATTAAAGGTCAAGTTGAACCCTTCACATGCACACAAGCCTATTTATTGCTGCGGCAAATTAAAGCGTTATCAGTGCTGACAGTGGAGGAATTCAGCCCGTGTCACAGTGCAGATTCTTGGATTAAGGCGGGGAAAAGAATTTAAGAGACGGATATTTGACTTGGAAGTCTGCTTTGAATAAAAGAATAACCTGAGGCCAAAGTCACATATACGTATATGGAAACATGCTCACGAACCAAGTTAGGAGATCCATTCCCGTAAAGCACTTTTTGCCTTTAAAATTTTAATACTGATGATGTCACAGAAGTGTTATGTTGGTGACTTAAATACAAAACTGCAATCATTACTTCTTGTATTTGTTTGTCAAAAAAATGTGCCACTGATGTTAACTCAATCCAGTTTAACACGTTCAATCATCCCAAAGCATCAGACATCACACACAAAAAAGGTTTTTCCACATGCTTGCAACTATCAAGAACCATCACAATCAAATATTTCTTGTCTTACCTTTAAAAGCTCGGACCTCGCTGAGGTGAATTCATTCATGCTTTTAAAGAACTGCTTCATGTCATCACAAAAAGGGTACAGCAAGTCCTGAAGAATGAATGTCTCTCTGTGTCTTTGTTTTGTCATAATGTCTTTATGCTGTCATATTATTTGTTGTTTAGTATTTTTTGTTCTTTTGATTTCAAGATGGCGCCGCGAGAATGGCTGCCTTTCCAGCAGCTCATGTATTTTGTTTTTCTACTTTCATTCCTTTCATCACTTTGCTGCTGTGAAATGTAAATTTCTCCACTGTGAGACTAATAAAGGCATATCCAATCCAAGAGTATGCGAGGATAAAACTCAACTCCGTCTCAAAACTCACTTGTCCTCTGCCATTCGACTCGGCATGATTCGACTTGATCTTGATTGTATTCCCTGGTGCTTTCTACTATCTTTTTGACTGCTTTATTTCCTGTTATACTTGTCCATGTTAAGCGCTTTGTTACAGCGTCATAACAAATCGCTATATAAATCAATATGTATTATATTGTATAAATGGTTCTGAAAATTGATGTAGAATGTAACTCTTTGTTGTAATTGTGCAAAGTAATCAAGTGTACAGTACTAAACCAACTGTAGATTTCCAACCATAAACGGCATCCTCAAGCAGGGTAAAGGAACTCACTCCTGTTTACTCAAGAGCTACATCTTGCCTGTTTTCAGTCACTCCCAACCACCAACACACCTGATTCACCTGTTCATGATCATTTCAGGCCTGCTGATGAGCTGTTAGTTCATCTGAATCAGGTGTGTTGAAGTAGGAAGGATCGAAAACAAGCAGGATCTTGCTGTCACGGAACTGGAGTTCCAGACTTGGAAGTCAACATTGGTCAGGTGTACCTAATAAAGAGTGCAAGATCCTTTACTTCCGAGGCAATTTGCCAGTCGCGTTAAGTCATCTTGCTAAATTAAGAAGAATACTTTCCTGATTGTAAATCCCTGGTAAATCCCCTCCCACCCCCATCATCCCTGTGAGCACCATGCAAAGCTGTGACACCTGCCCCACATTGCACACCTTATAAGCACTTTACACAACTTGTTAGGTTTAAAGCAGTATTTGTAAATATTTTGCACAAGTACCATTGAAAAAAATGCCTTTCCATGTACCACCATATATGACAAAAATTCAGACATGTACAATGTCTAAATGTTATCCAAAACACCCTCATGCGGGTTTTATTCTAAGCCGCTTTAGATTACAGTTTGAACAGTCACGCTGTGCATACATTGAGAAAAATAAAATCATTTATTAAAATGCAGAGCACAGAATTGAAAAGAAATGTATTGGGAAAAAAGTTTGTACTTTGACACCCAAAAAGCTACCACTTCACTTTTGAGAATCAAGGTGAAATTGGTGTTTGAAGAACAAAACCAGGCCCACACAAAGGTCACAATTATTCATTTATTTATTCAATTGTACAATATCAAATAAACTTCAGGACAAATCAGATGAGCTCTAAGACGTTGTTGAAGCATTTCAGCAATTAGACAAAGGGATAAAAATTAACAGGGCCCAAAACAGTCAAGGCACGCCAAGTTACAGTCACACTGAAGTGACGGGAGCCCTTCAAGCTCAGCATAAACAGCTTTTAAATTAAAAAAGGAGGGACAGAATAACCAGCATTCAATTTGTCCTACAGTCAAACCTCTCATTTGCACAAATTCATGGGGAAATCCGCAGCGGGCACTAAGCAGATCTGATGTGCTTCATCCGGACAGTTAAACCTCCACCAAGCACTCAAAATGGGAGTCCTGCTCAGGCAGGACCACAACGTACTGCAGGCGTCACCGGTTTATGTCGAGAGGAAGGGAGGCGGGGAGGACGTGGAGTGCCGACGGCCCCGCTCCGTTGCCAAGAGAATTCCCGTGACAGTTCCCATCACGCCAAGCAGTCCCAGGGGAAGAGGAAGAAAGCCTATTATCGGAGGAGGACAAAAAGGTGCTTTCTATCTCATAAAGTTTCCACCGCCGATCTCTCGCTTGTATCGGTTGGTGAGGTGGTCCGCCTGCAAGGTGAGTTTGGACAGAACACCAAAGAGTCCGCGCAGATGAAAGTGAAACTGTCGTTCCAGGTCGGCATTGTCGTCCAGGGGCAGGGCCCCCGGGATGGTCTTCTGCTGCTGCTGCTCCTCCTGCTGCTTGACGGCCACCTCAAGAAAACTGGCGCCGCTGCTCATCTCCCGCTTGAGCAAACCCCACTCCATGTCATTCTTTATAGACTTGAGGAGCAGGTAGTGCTCGTACATGTCCCTGTGCTGCTTGCTGGGACACTGCACGTCGTCGTTGTCTGGGTGGTGGTTACTGTAGTTGTTATTGTTGGGTTCCGTCTGGCTGGCCGCCTGCTCCTCCAGGGGCACGTCTCTCAGAAGGCTCGGCACCATGATGGTCTCGTCCATGTTATTGGCAGCCGCGATGAAGCGGTGCATGACGTTAATGAGGGAGTGCTTGTTGGCGGCCGAGTCGCTGCTGATCTGCATCATGGCTGAAGGCTTGCGAGGCTTGGTTGGTTACACAGTGTGGTGGCGTGAAGGCTGGAGCTGCAAGGGAGGTGCCAAATATTCATCAGATGGCCGAAACAGTCGATGTATTCTCATTTTTACTTTGAACTATACATTGGCATCATTCGCTATGCATGACCTTGACTTCCCGCATCAAACAAAGTAGGGTGCATTCTTCGATCTTGAAAAAAAAGAACTTACCCGAATTTCGAGATAGCTTGATTAATTGCGTGTTGGGACACGGGAAGAAATATATCCCAAAGTCCTTAATTTTGTGGGCGGAATGGGGGCTCCGGTGACTACCTGACGTGAAGGAAACGGAAAAATTTCCTTGTCTGATAGACGCCTGAATTCCTTTTATATACGGCACAGCCGGCGGGTTACGGTGCGGACAGCCAAATCCCGCCTACCCGTTCGTTTGCGCTGATCCAATTGAGTGGAGAGGCGGCTTAAGGGCGGACCTTGAGAGCATCCGATCAAGTTTTAACCAATCGTGAGTCACCATACATGTGTCAATCAAAAGATCTTTCAGCGGCGCAATTCGCCGTCAGAATCTATCAAAGCTAACAACCGATACATACGTATTTGTATTTTATTTTTTGAAAATAGTATTGTACTTATTTATACTCCTGCTCCACAACGGCTCTTTATCAAACAATGTGCCCGCAGAATATATTTGGCATTATTTGCCCACTGTTGCTTTAAAACGTTACGCCTCGCAGCTAACTTTTGTAGGCCTTCAGCGCCACCCTGTGTTTATACGGCGTTCATCGTTTTAACGTTTCAAAGCGCTGCCCCGTTTAAAATGAAATGTAAATGTTCTGAAATTCGTTGATCTTTCCTCCAAATAGGAGTTGTTTCGTGTGTTGTGTTCTCACACAATACACTACACTACTGTACATTTCAGTTAGTGTACGTTCTTGACACAGGTCGCTTTCAAAAGTGACGACGGGCCAGAACGTCATCAAATGTCATACAAAAGCAAAACTCTTTCGATGTGGCTAATACAACAATACTACGACTGCTATTAAATATGATTGTAAAATTGAGTGTCACTTTAAAAAAAATCACGTTCTTTTTCTTTCAGGAGCCCTCTGGAGTCTTCCTCTTCCCCTCACCAGATCAACGCATATGAGTTGTGGTATTCATTAAACATACTTTTTGAAGAAAAAAAAACGTTTTCGGTTTCAACTTTTTTGAATTGCACACCGTCTTGAGAGCACTGTATATTTTTCAACTTCTCTCTGTTTAGTGATTTTGTGAAGGTCAAAAATGAAATACTACATATTTTGGACAGTAGTATTGGAATCCAGGCAATTGCGCCTTAAGTTGTGAGGGACAATGTGTTAAAAATAGGACCTTGAATGATAACTATAACTTCATCCTACTAAATTTTTAACTGAAAACCAAAACCCTCCAGACACTCTTGGCAACAACACAAACGTTGTCTTGAAAATATTATTGACATTCCAAAGATAACTAAGCTCATATTGTCCTGATATTTTTCCTAGACACTAATGTAACAATAGGTTTATCATTTAACTTTCGCAAAGGACGGCAAAGCGACCTTGAGAGTTTTGAACGGAGCTTATAAATGAAATTTAAAAGGCAGATATTTTGATACACCCTTCGTATTGAAACCTATATTGCACTTCATGTTTTGGACCATGAGTTGTGTTGATAACATCTGTGATGTCTGAGCAATAAAAGTTTACAAGTGAACTAGGACTAACGATAAGATTGAGGTTGGTACAAGGGTAATTTTGATCCACCCACGCAATCAAATTTCTGGGGAAATTTAGTACAAAGTTGTTATGCTACAAAAGGAAACAACATAGCTGTATCAAAATTGGCTCTTTTAAAATGGAACACATTCGCAACCAAACGCTGTAATACTGCCACAGGAAGTCACAAAAAGCTATACCATGAAAAAAAAGCGTACAGCGGCGATTAATGTAAAGCAAGAAAGAAAATCCCAGACAGGTGTGTGGATGTTTTTTCTGGATAAAGCTGTAACATATGTTCAATAATCCATCATTTTTGTTGAATGATGTTTGTGGATGGTCACATGAGATCTGGGAATCTAGTACTGCATCATTGTTTCAGCAAAGATGCAAATGGAGGCCAAGCGCTTTGATATGTATCCGTTCTGTGATAAAGCTATTGTAATCAGGCCTCCAGAACGCCGGCCAGTCAAAACAAAGACATTGCGGGGAAAATAATTAGAAATTATTTCGTTTGATATGACAAAAATGAAAAATGAGCAGAAGTGTGTTGCATTTAAATTTCCTCTCTATACATTTTTATCTGATTAATGTCTATCATGTAGAGGACACAAGGTATGTGAATTCACCTTTTATTATTTTTCCCTCCATTTCAATACTTTACATGCATGCACAGAGGAAAAGCAATTAAACACTGAAGCGATTTAACACTGATGACTTTAATATTTAATTGTGGGTTTTTGTTGCATCTAACATACGCCATTTCCTCTCAAAAATAACCTCACGCGCAATCCCTCGTCAGTTTTCCGTTTTATCAAAATTACAAAATAAAGCAAGGCACTACTTACTATTCTGTGAGAAACAAAGACACAAAAATAAAGTGGGAACATTGACACAATGATGTTCAGGCTTCACACTATTTTTTTTGTTGTTGAAGAAAACAAAAAAAAAAAACAGGTTGAAATGTTTGGATGAAACTACACTTTACCCTTTGGGCAATTCCCTTCTGCTCCTCTGCCATGTCATGCGAGCGGAAAAAAAAGCGTTATTTTCCCTAAAAAGTTTTTTGTTTTTAAAAATCACAGGTGGGTCAGTCGTTTAGGGTGGGAGAGGGACACCAAGCCTCCTGAAAAGACACAAAAACGCTGAAACGTTTTTGTTGTGAGACTCTGAAACGGGATGCAATAGGGAGTCCTTTTTACCTGCATGAAGCAGCAGCCCTCTTACACCATCTCATACTGGTTATTGGTTATGTATCGAGACAAGCAGCAAGCCAGGAATACTCCGATGAGCTGAACACAATCAAACATTTAAAGCTTACACAATCAAACGAGTTCTGATAGTTAAAAAATATGTGTACCTCCATGCCCATGACACGCGGCGGGACCTTGACTTAGGAGTTGGATTCATCAATGCAATACAAACAATTTCCTCCTTGAAACGACTTACAACCCCAGCCGTCAGCACAGTTTATAATCGTACGTCCGTCAATGTGTAATTGGTGTGTTACATGTATGATTGTAAGAGGTGTGGCTTAGTGAATGACATCACAAGCCACTGTCAGCATTATTTCTTGCAAGTGTTTCCACCTTGCGTTTTTGACTGTCATGTCCAAATAAGGGTTGAAAGTACATCGGTGAATGTGGCTCTCCTTTCCCACATCGAAGGGCATTACCTATGTTGTTCTTTCAACTGCATTAAAGTTCTCTCTTATCTCAATTTTTGGCTCATGGTACACATTTTACAAGTAGGTGAAATTTACATCAAACAACGGCTCATAACTGAAAAAAATGGGGGCACTCCTAAGTCAAAATACCACCGTATTTATTTGGTAGGGTGTCGCGCCCCATCACTAGCAAATACCTGAAAGAAGGCGATTCCAAAGGAGATCCCAGCAATGATATCCAGGTTGGATTCCATCACGTTAGTCACCAGCGAGAAGCAACCCTGCATATGAGATATTTATCACATTAAAATTAATATCCAACATTACTAAGGTTATGAGATTGTGGGTGAGCCGCAGAGTACACCCAGGACTGGTCACCAGTCATTTGTCTTTTCACACTAGTGGTTGTCAGATTCATTTTTGTCATGGACCATCATTGCGGTTATGGTTTCCCCTCAGTGGGCTTGAATTATTGTGAAATCATGTAAATGTACAAATCAATTGTCAATTTTGAAAACAATTCCGATGAGGGGGGTGCGGGGTCAAAGGTCACGGGCATTCAATGTTGATTTTCAACCTTGCTGCTTATATGCTGCATGTCGAGGTAATTGTCCCGAAACTGTTTGACAACATTTCTGAGCAATTTGTCAAAAGAGAACCTTGCCACATCTTTGCCTCAAAATGACTGAGCAATTGAAGGACATGAGTAATTATTTTCATTTTACATCAAATTCACATGATTGGTATTGACCAACTTAACCTTCATTAGACGGAGTAAAACAATGACACAATTTAATGAAAGTGGCAACTCACAGTGTTGTAGACTTCATTTTTCGCCTTGCTGAGGTCCTTGAGGGTGTCTGGAAGGCAGTTGGTGTTGACTTTGCAGCAACTGGCGGGGATGCCATGGTCTTTGAAGTAGTCAGTTTCGGCCCAGTCCGTGTAGTTTTTCACGCCACAGCATTGTAACTATGTGGGATCAAAGCAACAATGTGGATACATTTGCATTCATAATTGTTTCTCTGGCGGGTAATTCGCAATGCTCCACGCTGTTATTATAATCCATTACAATATATTTTAATTGTTACTCTCATTTCAAAGTCATCAATTTCAGCAAACATTAGCTTGGGATTTTTTTAACATTACTCATCCAGTATGTGTAGCCATCCACAGTAGTTACTGTCCTATGTGGTGTGACTTTAACCCCTGCCAAGAAGTGAAAAATGGTATCAACAGGGAGGAAGCACCTCATTGTTCAGAGGAAGCTCCATATTTTATGTCGCTGAAACAAATCTCATCATTTCACAAAGACTTTCATTGCCTTGGTTTCCCTGGACACGACAACATGACAAACCAACAAAACACTGTGGTAAAAAGTTGGTTTCAACCTTTATTTATAATTAACTTTTAAGTATTTGACTTAAAAGTTAACTGTTGTTGACAACTGATATAATTTTCATCAACTTATTGACTAAATAGTGAAACTGTCTTTACTTCAATTACAAAACCATTCATTCGCATTTTTACTTGTATTCTTTAAAATTATCATAAACTACAAATTAAACTAAAAACAATGGAAAATGTGCGTGGACAATACAAGTATAAAATCAGAATTCAAGTGCATTGAATTGAAGAAATAGTCGAAATTCAATTTGAGTAACAAAACTGCTGAAACCAACTAACAAATATTATGGGAATCTTGATCATGAAAATGCTTGGCTGATTCAAGAAAGTAAGACAACTACTTACAGTCCTCTGGATGGCGTCCACGGCGGTCCTGCTGCTCTCTGTGCTGTTGTAGGACTTGACTGCGTTTTGGTAAGCAGTGCCCAATTTTTCCTTTATCTGCAAAGGTCCAAAAACACACACACACACACACACACACACACACACACACACACACACACACACACACACACACACACACACACACACACACACACACACACACACACACACACACACACACACACACACACACACACACACACACACACACACACAAACAAAAGTGATTGCATTCTTGTCTTCTACTTCATTACACCTCATGCTTACCCCATGAAGAACCCACCTCATGCCTGAAGACGAAG
The DNA here is from genome assembly GCF_051943395.1 of Hippocampus bargibanti. Taxonomy (NCBI): domain Eukaryota; kingdom Metazoa; phylum Chordata; class Actinopteri; order Syngnathiformes; family Syngnathidae; genus Hippocampus; species Hippocampus bargibanti. The sequence goes on from NC_142735.1 coordinate 13,154,371, forward strand.
CCTGATATTCCAGCCACAAGCTCGGCCAGGAACACCACGGTTAAGAACATGGCGTACTGTCCAAAGAGAGAAAGTGTCAAACAAGATTGTTGAGATCATGAAAAGCATTGTTATATTTTGGTTTGGGGCAAGGGGCTCCATCTCTGCTGACCAGTTTGAGCATCCACGGGCTGCCGCGGCAGGTGGCAAAGCAGCCAAAAAGTCCGAAAATGATGATGGCGGCGCCGGTGCCGATGAGGACGTATGGCGCGTTTGTGGTTTCATCAGTAGCCAGTGTGATGTACGCCTCCAGGTTGACTTTGCCCCACACGCCGACTGCTAGCAAGATCATACCTGTGAACTAAGGCGCAGCAGGCAATCAGAATCACCGTAATATGAATGTGTGTGATTATGATATACAAGGATGTACCTGGTACTTACCAGGCCGTACATTTGGGTATCTGCTGATACCATATTTGCTAATGCTATCACACCTTTCAATTTATACCCAGAGTTCACCCATTTTATAGAGCGGAATTTACAAACAAGACATTTCCATCCATGTTTCCCGAGAAGTATCTGTGTTGTACTATCGGAGCATTTGTCTGAATAGGACAAGACACATTTCCTCGTAACTCTCACACTGAAAGTTTTGAGACGGCTTTGAAAAAGTTTGTTTTCAACCATTTTAAGCACGTTTCAATAAGGCTAAGCGTTTAAGCCCAGGTTTCAAAGTCAAGGTCCGGGGGCCAAATGTGGCCCGTCACATCATTTTATTCGGCCCACGAAAGCAAATCAAGCATGCCATGTGGGATGATGCTTGCTAACGTCCGAACCAAAATTCCAAATTGTCCCGTGTGAATCACAATAACAGTCACTATTTTTGACTTCAAATTTGTTGTGCACTCCATATGTAATGTGTGGAGGGGATTAAACATTCTAATGGCTTCCCCAAATTCATAACGACCCCCGAGAGGAACCCGTAACTACAACGTGGCCCGCGGCAAAAAATGAATTTGACACCCTTAGTTGAAAGGCTGCTATAGATAAGAGTAAAAACCTTTATCTGTTTCTGTAAATTTGATATTTTAACCACTTGCAGGATGAAAAACAGAGAGCTATTGTTATGAGATGTACTTCCAAACATATTAATTTTTTAGTCGTGTGCTTCCAACTCAATTTGAGGCCAACTTGTCATTGTTGCCTCTTATTGTACTGGCATCACTTCCCTTGAGGAGTCTGTGTGCACATGCACGTGTGTATATTTTATTGGGGCTGTGGGGGGGCTTTGCACCACTGCCACCAGCTGTCATAAAAATGACAACAAAAGCATTCTTGTGAACTTTGGCTTACACAGAGATAAAGCCATCAGCAAAAACAATCATTATCTTTTGAGTGAGTATAAGTGAAAGAGCGCTGACATTTATGATTGATATCTGCTATTTTACTTTGTTTCAATTTTCTGCTCCTTATGTCAAAATAATCATGTTTTTGGATTTTGGACAAATTATATAAGGTTCCAATTGCTTTCATTCGTTCTTTTTAATTCCTAATGAAGGACCAAACAGTAAAAGTTCAAGTGCGTACATAACCTAGGATGTCATCACCCCTCTCCCGATTTCCCCCCCATTCAAACTGTAATGGAATTGACTTTGCCATTAAAATGGCGTACTGTATATCCAAGTTGATACACCAAGTTGTGTACTGTCTAAGGAATGATCTGCGTGTAATTTTATGTTTTCCCCCCAGTAGGCCTGAATTATTGTGATACATGTGAATGTACAAATATTACATAACTATACAAATATATATTTCTATTCAGCACCGATAAAGTCAAGAACCAGTCAGTGCTCGAGTCTATTTGATCAATCACTGTGGTTGAACACAAATTCTTCAATGGCTTGTTTTGGTTTATTATTTTTTTGCCTCATCTTTAGTACTTATGTTGCGATAATAAACACGAATGTCTTTTGACTTGTAAGAACAAATGTTCTTGTTTTGATTTGCGCTTCTTCGCATCTTTTTAGCCCGTTGTTGCAATTAGCTTTTGTTGTCCTGACCGCCCCCCCACCACTCCACATCGACATGGACGCAGCTCACCCAGAAAATCAGACTGTAGGAGATGAGGAAAGTCTTCAGGCAGGTGATGACCGGTTTCGTTTGAAGCCGACGTGAGGGCGGCGACATATTTGGCTCTTTTATGTGACTAAGAAGTAAAATGAAAAACAAAAGATCGCTTCAAAGGAACCCCGAAGAGAAGAAAAAGTTGGTGAGGGGGGGTACGTTCTAAGCAAGCTGAGTAGGGAAGTGACGTCACACACTGACCAGATTACTTTTCCTGAGTTACTCGACAGTCGTCGAAAAAAAGTTAACTATTGTATTTAAACTTATTCCTCAGGGTGGCCGCTTTCACAATAAATTCCTTTATTTTATGCGAAACTTGACAAGATTGTACCATTAGTTCTAATGTACAAGTCTATTAAAGGGCACAATTGAAAATACTAAAAGCTCGAAAAGAAATGTAGACAAATACATTTGAAACACAGTACATATTCATCGACGGTATACAGTGTTTTATATCGAAGGGGTAAGAACCTCTGCTGTTTGACTTCAGGGTAGTGCCAAATGGCCGTCAATGTTCAACCTCTTTTTCCTCAATCGGTTCTGTCAAAATCAAGTCGCTGACGAGTTAAACGGCACATTCAACACACTTGATCTTTTAAACATGCATTGAATCAATGGTGTCCTTTGAAACCTCGCCGAACACATTTTAATATCGATTCGGCAATCTTATTCATGAAATAATGCAACAAACATGAATGAGAAACTATTTGAGTACTTTATTCCGAAGGTTATCACACTCACTATTGGATGCTTGCGAGATTCTGATGTTGACTGTCCGATAATCCCTCAACTATGAATTAAGAGTTTAACAAATTATTACTTGAATATGTACCTGCAAATAACACAAACTATTCCAATAATCACTTCTTATCTTGAATCGACGCGCCGTAACGCCATGAGTAACAAGAGACAACAGGGCCCTCTAGTGGATTAATACTCGACACTGAAGCGAGAAGATTTTCGGCTGTGCGCTGCTGAGACATGAAAAAGAGCTCTGATTTCCGACTGGAGAAAAAAAACACTCTGGCCTTTTTATAAGTTGTTTTAGTGCCATTTGGCAAAGTTTTGTGCAGTGTGCCCTTGGTGAGAGTCTGACTTGGTAGGGCAACGAGAAGCTGCGCACGACTTTTCCCCTCCCAGTCGTGTCAACCTTTTTTTGACCGACCAGAGGTTTGTTTGATCATGACCCATGTCCGGGTGATCTTTTTCTTCTTGTTACACCTCACAGGTGAGTCAGTGAAACTCTTATCGTTATAATAATGGATAATTTGCCTGTGAATATGGTCTGTCGTGGTCTCTCAGTCTGTCAAATGTATTTATTGGTCGTCTTTAGTAGTAACATCTTCAGATGTGGTCAACGTCTTTAAGACTACATCCCATGTTAGGTAAACACCCATTGGAATGCCCCAGTATATTAGAGGTAATAATAACTATCCGGTGTTTTTTAAATAACTGAAAGGTGAAATATGTTTTTTTTGTTATTGTTGACGGTGTTTAAAAGGTTTCTTCGGCCGTCGTCTGTACTTCTTTGAAGGTGTCGGACGTTGGATAAGAAGCGAAACGTCCAACACCTTCAAAGAAGTACAGATGACGGCTGAAGAAACCTTTTCATCGATGGACCACTCCTGTACGACTGAGAGCTTACACAGACGTGTTGACAGTGTTGTAGCTGTAGGACATTTTCAATGGGCTGACCAGGATACAAACTAATACATCTTCATTTATATCGCACGTTCGCAATAGTTGCAACTATAACAAAGCACTTTACAAAATCTGTAACATAAAAAAACAGAAACAATAAGTCACATTACCTCAATGAAGAAATGACTATAACGCACATGTTCACATATATGCGTCTCCATATGCATGCCCACCCCCTCTGTAACTCAGAAGTTAGTGTTTGTCACACCATGCCCAGTCAAAGTTTTATGAAATTCAAAAATATAAAAATCTTTCCCAACACACTCATAATATGTGCACTGTAAAGTCGAAATTAAATCAATGGTTTGTTGAGCATATTTGAGTTAATAATGCAGATTTTATTTGCCAATGCTTACTTTCTCTACTTTTGACTGATGCACTGATTTGCAAATCATTATGTTCTGTTTATCTTGAACACAACATCCTGACTTAGCTGGAATTGGGTTTGTAAACGAAACGTGGAAGGGTAACAGAGGGTCAAATAATAATGCCTCCAATTGAAAATGACAGGAAATGACAGGTATCAAAATGTCTTGGGTTGGCAGAATGTGTGGCCAGATAGTGACCAGGAGTACATGGGTAGCCATGGTCACCGCTGGCCACCACGTAAATTCGCTCTTCCCTTGTTAAGCGTTTGGCAGCACCGTCCGTGTACGACGGTCATGATCGGAATGTCTGTCTTACAGTCGAAAGGTGTCAGGTTTGAATCTTTGTTCAGGGGAAGACCTCTTTTCATGTAATGTATTATATTTTACTCTAAAGAGACAGTATTGGGTCTCAGTCTAAACAGAGTCAAATATATGCTTGGAAGAGAGAAAAAATATTCACAGTAAATTATAGTCAAAAAGTGGATGCATTGTACTCCAAATAATCTACGTTTATTTTGATGAGACCAGCATATTACTCAGCCACAATTTATACCCGCATCTAGTCTGAGTGAATCGATTTTGATCCATTCTGATGATTTGCCCGCGGGGAGGCAATTGTACTCCAAAATGTTGGCAAGGATGTGAACAACATTCTTTTCTGTGATGATGTGTTTTGTGTGATTTATCGATTCGGAATTGTGCAATAACACATCAAGCGTAGTGTGCTTTTCAAAATCAAACACTTTCTGTTTCATGAAATTCCACGTGTGTGAATGCTGGAATAGTTAAGTTCTGCAAAAATAAGCTTGTGTGGCTGAAATTCCCTGGTATCATCTTCACATAAACAAAAGCGTCTCTGCATGCTCAAAGAATCCCGTTAGCTCTGGGAACATCTCTACCCAGTTACATAAGGACTTTGTTTCGAGTCTTTCTACCATGTGTCTCTGCTTTCCTTGTTCTAGCTGTGCGTGGGACCACAGAGGATGGTGGCTATGATGACGTTGTCGAGGAAAATGATGATCTTCCAGACTATACCCGTATGTATGGAAATAATGCATGCATGCGTTCACTTGGGCCACGCACACACGTACATGTTTTCATGTTTTCTGGGGACCAACCTTTCCAAATGACTTACAGCTCTAAAAAAATCAGGGATGGTTTGTCAGTTTTGTCAGCTTATACACACCTTTAAATATAAGACTTGAAGTCATGTTTGGACCATGTCTTTTAGGGACTTCAGAAAAAATGATTTTAATGCGTAATGAAGACTAAATTTCAATACAGTGTATTTAAATGTCTTTAAATAATTCACACAGACACGCACACACAGGCACACACACACACGCGCACGCACGCACACACACGCACGCACACACGCACGCACGCGCGCACGCACACACACAAACACACACACACGCACACACACACATATACACAATTATCAAAACACTCTAGGGTAAATATTCGTGTCTCTCATAAAATGTTCAAAAACAAGAAGCCTATTTTACTAACTCTTTTTTTAATTCATAATAATGGTGTCCCCACCAGAACTTCACTGGTGTCACTCTCCACGTCTCGTCAATGGAGATATTTCCTGCCAGTCCCCACGAGGCCGAGCGTATCGGACCACCCAGGGAACACGCTGCACCATGAACTGCGAAAGAGGGTACCGCCTGATTGGCCGAAGCTCCATCCAGTGTCTCGCTAACCGCCGCTGGTCGGGGACTGCCTTTTGTCGCAGTGAGTGGTCATTGCTCTTAACTCATTTACTGCCATTCACAATCTTTTTTGCTAATTGAAAATATGACATAGAGCACCATTCCCAAATTTGTTCAGGTTTCTTTTTTTCATGCTTGAGTGCCGATAAAGCGCTGGCCATAGCCTCTGGCAATGTTTTTCTTTTCCACAAGGGGCAGCATTTCCCTTTTTTCCATGTTAGCGCTTTGATCTAGCTTCAGCTGTTGTTCAAGCGCTATATAAACCAATATGTATGTATTGCATTGTATTTTGCACATCTGCCCTCATTTCAAGGTCATATAACCCCAGACCAATATAATAGAGGAATTAACTCTTTTTTTCTGATGAATGAAGATAATCTAAGGTTTCAAACGCTGTACTGAATGTAGTCCTAAAACTGAATATTCTCTGGGTCCTGGAATTCAAGTAACAATGACAAAAACCCTGGCACTGGAGTGAACACATTTTTGCACGTCTGGCAGTGAATGAGTAAAAAACAAAACAAAAAACGGTTTATTACTGCGACCATTCACTGGAATATCCATCCCTCCGTATTCTGCTCCGCTCATCCTCACATGCAGGTTTGCAGGATCAGCAGCCTGGTGAAGTTTGTGGGCCTGATGCAGTTGTTCAAAGTGTTGTGCCACCAAATAATAAATGTTATGAATGAACACATTAATAGCGTGGCTTAAAATAATGTCAGAGTATCAAGCTGATCTTCATTTTTGTTGTTGTTGCAGAGATGCGATGCGGCGTGTTGCCCCTCATTCCGCACGGCAGATACACATGCACTCAGGGCTTCGTGGTGGACTCCAGGTGCGACTTCACCTGCAACCCCGGCTATCGCATCGAAGGGGAGCACAGTCGCACGTGTCAGCATGGGGGGACGTGGAGTGGGGCACAACCTATTTGCTCAGGTACTTTCAGAAGCTAAGAGGTGGCAAAAGTACTCAAACAATTCTATACTTGGGTATAAAGTAAATAAATGAATAAATTAAAAAAAAAAGAACAAATAAATAAATACATAAATACGCGCACATATTCATATCGCTCTTCAAGTATTTATAGCTACACAAGACAGGTCTCGATGTGAGGATGAGGGTCCGTGTCAGTGTCAAGGGTTAGCTTTAGCGTGAATGGCTAAGACACATTAACTCCTCACAGAGGACAAGTTTGACCAGACACTTTTATATGGGCAACATTGTACCGGGACACTGTTGCGTCTGCTCAGTGATAGCTGCAATATTTAATTTAACAGTGTCCAGAAGACACACACTGAATAAAATAACAGTATGAGTGATGCCAAATTTTATTGCATCTGATAACCTCAACCTGGAGCTGCAAAATGGAGCTAAACTCAGTTACATCTGCTTTGCTTATGTTTTTTTTTCTTTTGCTAGCACAGCTCTCCAGGGGCCTTCTACCAAAATACACATATTTCCTCCCACGCCGCTGATGGAATCCAAGACCGCGGTCACTTAATCTTCATGTTTCCTTGAAGCAGAGATTGTGAAATGGGGGTCTGTTACCCCCAACTAAAAAAAAAAAATCTATTCCCCTTTTATCATAAATGCAAGGAAAATATGTTCGTTTTTTTCCCTCATGTTAATTATAACCTAATACGTACAATATTTTTGAAAGTTTCAGGAGCAAACCTTTTCAAAGCCCAGAGCAACTTGCAGGCCAATGGCTGCATTCCGCACAAAAATGAAACGTATACAGAGTATTGGTTTTATGCATAAAGTTCTCAAATATATATATTGTATATCAAATACAGTATTTAGTTGACTTTAGGAGTGGTGTGGAATGTAACCTACACAAATGAACCATGGATTACTCTATTTTTTTCCCATAAAATGTGTTGTGGTTCTCCAAATAACTTCAGATACAGAACCTCCCAAAATAAGGTGTCCGCTCTCCAGAATAAGGGTGGCCGAACCTGGAAAACTGACTGCCAGAGTGACTTGGGATGCACCAGTGGCCACCGACACGGCTGATAAAATGCTTGAGTATGTTTCTGGTTCACTTTAAGGCCGTTTCTGGTTTCAAATGGAAAGACTTTATTGCTTTCTTTCTTTTTAGGGTGATCCTTGTGGGCCAGGAGCCCGGCACTGAATTTAAGGAGGGTCCCAATATTATTCGCTACAAAGTCTACGATCAAGCCAGAAACCGAGCCGCCTGCAAGTTTATTGTCCGTGTTGAAGGTGAGTAGATGCCACACCGACAGCGTGTCATATTTTACCATTTCAAATAAAACCAACCTATGTTGAGCTCAGGACTATTTTTTATTTTAGAAGAATAGCATAACAAGCAAATAAAAACAAAAAATGTCAATATGATACGAGTGACCGGACCTATGTTTTTTTTGCGATACGAGCAGCATTTTTAACTTTTGACTTGCAAGTGCAAACTTGATATGAGTGCAATAGACTGCAAGATGGCTGAACAACAAGCGGCAGTTTGACAGATATCATTCAGAAATATTTTTTCAAAAAGAGAATTGAGGCTGTTTATTGCCACTCCTAGCTGAAGCCTTGCTGTCAAAGTAAATGTCAAACAGAGAGCTATCCGTTACAACTAATGTATTGACATGAAATCATAAAGGGATACTGGTGAAATTAACATGCACTTTATGCCTTGATTAGGACGTCAAACTGCCTAAAATCTGAAAAAAAAAAAACATTCTATTGATCTTTTAGATGTGTTTTTTTATTTTCATTTGAATAGTGGCATCCATAGCTGCCACTCATCACAGAAGCGACTTATGCCATTTGTTGAGAATCACAGGTTCATGTTACAAGGGAACCTAATTGCTGCACGGACAGTATTTGTTGATTCATTAAAAGTAGCAATTCATGACCGCAGGTTATTTTTTTAATTAAATGTTAAGTGCTTTTTTTCTTATTAACTCATCCATTGCCAGCCATGCAAAAATCTTTTCACTCCAGTGCCAGGGTTTTTGTCATTGTCACTCAAATTCCAGGACCCACAGAATATTGAGTTTTAGGGCTACATAAACAAACATTCAATACAGCGTAAGAAACCTTAGACTCTCTTCTTTCATCAGGAAAAAAAGACTTAATTCCTAAATTCTATGGGTCTGGAGTTAAATGAGCTTGAAATGAGGGTGGCTGTTCAAAATACAATGCAATACATGCATACATCATTGGTTTATATAAGGCTTTAACAACAGCTGAAGCTGGAACAAAGTGATAATATGGAAAAAAGAGAAATGCTTCCCCCTTTGTCGAAAGGAAAACCATTGCCAGAGGCCATGGCCAACGCTTTGTTGGCACCCAAACAAACAAAATGAAATCTGAACAAATACAGAAATGGCGCTCTGCGTCATATTTTCAATTTCCGAATAAATTTGTGAATGGCAGTGAATGAGTTAAATATGACATTACAGTATACATTCTGGAATGCATGAAATAGCATTTCCACTCCTGTCAAATTGAAGTTATTTTGAGCATGGACAAAGAACGAATCAAATTTGCAGTCTTAGGCACAGAAACAGGTTCATTATACCTTCAACACAAAGAGTATGAAATTGTTATGCCAGCCGCTATATGTCGTTCACATGGAAAGGTGACGAAGACAATTATTCTTAGTGAGTAAATGATTTTTGACCAATTAAGTGAAATTGCATCATTTTGGCGACACAGCGCGTAAGGAGCACGAAGTAACACCACAGTGTCGTGGTTCTGTCCTTCTAGTGAGAAGATGCACTTCACTATCTCCACCTTTACACGGTTCCCTCACCTGCTCCTCGGATGTCACCAACCACGGCGCCGTGTGCGAATATCAGTGCGACGGCGGTTATGAGCGCACGGGCGTGTCCAGTCGAGTTTGCCAATTCGACCGCAATTGGAGCGATGGGCCTGCGGAGTGCGTTCGTGAGTACCAAATAGCCACTAGTGGCATTATATATTACATTCAGAAATATCATTTATCCATTTTTAAAAGTGCTTAATTAGGGTCATGAATGAGTGGTGGCCTGTCTCAGCTGACTTTGGGCAAGGGGCCAGCAACCACCCAGCCTACCCATCCATCAATTTTCTCTCGCACTTGTCAACATTAGTAAGGTTGGCTCTGGGTTTTGAAACCTAGATGAGCCCAAGTCAATAAACAGTTTATAACAATCTCCCAGTCATATTTAAAGGACAACCGACGTCTCCGGACAAGATGTGTCCATAATTTGTAAAATGGCTTCAAATGACTTTTACTGAGCGTATTTTAATAAGATTCCACCGCATACGGCTATATTTTACATTTTAAGACTCGCGCTGCATATTCCGGAAGTCTTGTTTTTGAGTTGGTGACGAGTCCGTACGTGATGTCACTAAAGGAACGCCCCTAACCGAAAAAAAAGACACATTGTAGCAGTCCTTCCATCACGTCAATGTATTTTGCTGTACTTGTTTGGTCTCAAAACCTCGTGTTGCACCCAAAAGCCGCCAGAAGAGGGCGTCCAAGCTCCATGGAAGGAATTTATCAGCCTGTGGAAACGGGCTGATTCATTCCTCACAACAGTTCGGTGGCCATTTTGTGCCTCTTTTTGGGTGAGACATTTCCCTCCAACGTTGCCTCAAATTATTATTATTATTAAATTATTTAATCGATTGCAAACATGTATGCTTGCCTCTTCAGAACTATTTGAATCATTTGAATTCATAACTGGATGTGTCACAAGAAAGCATATTCTCCGAATCTGAAGCCATTGTTTTGATTCTCCAGCAATGCAAGACGTCTTGGCGTGACGTCACGAAAGGGGGGGCGGGACTTTCTGAAAATGCCCAATTCACAGCTCGATTGTTTGCAGATTTTGGACACTTTAAGTCATTTTTATTGGTGTTTTGCATTTGAATAAAAATATCATACTGCGTGTTTTGGGTATTTTAGATGCCATAAAACGTTTTTCTGATGTCAGTTAAGAAACAAATAAGTGACGTCGGTTGTCCTTTAAGCGTGGTTAGTCACAACCCGCCTGTCATTCTTATGTTGTGTGAGCGATCAACCCCAAAATACGTTTTGTCTGTGATCCATTTTTAAAAAGAATCAGCTGATTAACTCATTCACTGCCAGACGATGTGTCCAATCCAGTACCAGGGTTTTTGTCATTTTCACTCAAATTCCAAGACCCATAGAATATTGAGTTTTTGGACTTCATAAACATTCAATGCTGCGTAAGGAACCTTAGACTCTCTTCTTTCATCAGAAAAAAAAATATATGGGTCTGGAATTACTGTATATGAGGTGCAAGTGGGGGCGGTACAAAAGGCAAATGCTGCCCCCCGAAGAGGGAAAAACATTGCCAGAGGTCTGACTAGCGCTTTCTCAGCACCCCCCTGCAAGAAAAAAACAAAACTAGAACAAATTTGGGAATGGCACTCCGTCATATTTTCAATATGAATGAGTTAATCAGGTGCCCAAGTTTTTTTTTCTGCCAATTATCAGGGAAAATGTGATGTTCACTGTTCTGCACCCACAGCCTCTCCTCTCTCCTATGGTTGAGAGGAAACAAATTTCATCTGCGCTGTATGTTGCACATCAAGTACATTTAACTAGAGTTTAGAATGTGGAAAAAAACTTTGGGTCAGGCTCTAATTGTATCCATAGTGGCCACCATTTAGTTGTCATACCTGAATTGGACGTGCTTGGGTCATGAGAGTCAAGGAATGACCATCGGTAGAAATAAGACAATCGTCTCCTGGAGGTCTCTCTTGACAGTTGACATTGTGCATTTTAGCCATGGAGATAGAGTCAGATGTGAAAAGCGCGTCAGCTCTGCTTCGTCAATTTTTCGAAAAGAGGCGACTGCTCATCCTGTCTGCGCCCGACGTCACCGACCCGGAGTACCAGCTGCAGAATATCATGATACAAGTGAGGGAAAACTTTGAGCGTGTCTAAACTTGAAATCGAAAGCCCTTTGCAAAGGCTGTCACAAATCTCTCTTGCCTTTGACCCGCTCCCAGAAAGCGGACTGCGGCTTACAACTTCGCCACGTGACACTGATCGAGATTCTGGGCTCACCGCCGAATGAGACGGGACGCATCAAGGACAACAACTTGACCTCGGTAGTCGTTGAAGAATTGAGGTAAAGTCAAGAGAACGTGGATTCCACTTTGTCTCACTTTCTAGGTGTCTTCACACTCAAATGCTCAAATGTGACAGACAAGAAACTAATTTCTTCACAGATACACGTGCACTCACTCACACAATCTGGCATCGCCCATTCACTCACTTTTGCAATCATTTCTCACACATGCATCCACTTAGAATCTCTCTCACACATGCACGCGTGCATACATTTTCGCACATACTATACTGTACACACTCACAACCTATGAGATTCTCAGTGAACAATGTCAACTAGGCTAAAGAAAAAAAGAAATGAATAGCACCAAATATGATCAGACAAACACTCATTCACTGAAGTAGAATCAAATCTATTTTTCCACTGGGTAGTCCAATATGTGTGAAGGAACAGCTCAAGTTTCCAGACTACAAGACACATTCATACACACGAATCCCACATCTGACTCTGTGCATAGTACCACCTAATAAGGGATTTCGATGGTTTTCCCCGCAGGCTCACATTCCGAATCTCCAGGCAATACTTCAGCATGGTGCTGGTGGACAAGCTCGGGCTGGATCGAGAGCGTTTCATCAACCCCATGGCGTCGGAGGAACTCTTCTCCTACATTGACAGCTTCTTGCTGGATGAAGAGGAGAGAGAGAAGCTGGAGCTCCAGAGCGACTTCTGCGCGTCATAAAATATATTAAAGAAACAACAACAAAAGCATGGACAAGTGTCAATAAGCCCATGGGGGTACATGAGAAGGGCCCAGAAGGACTCAAGAGGAAAATTACACTTCTCTCTTTCCATGCTTTTGATATCGCCAGAGTCTGCTTGACAAAATGGAACACAACAGACATTAACATCAATACTTTTTTTCCATTTGAACTAAAGTACTAAGAACACACTACACTTATATTAAAAAAATAAGCACAAAAAGCTTTCGAAGTGACTACGCTTAGGTAATTTGGTCAGCAATACAATACATATTGATTCATATCGTGCTTTAACAACACCTGAAGCTGCAACAAAGCATAACATGCGCAACTATCATCTTTTTTTTCCCTTTCGGCTTTTCCCTTCAGGTAGTTCAAATTCTACGCAGTCTAGGTTTATTATGACAAAAGTTGACCATTTCAAAATTAGTGTCACTTTATTTTATAAACTCTTGTTTAAAGTGACATAGTTAAGCAATATTCAAATTTTCACATTCCCATTTCTTCCTACTTCACATTTTAATAAAAAACTGAAATTCAAAGTTACATGGGACTTCTGTTTCTTCTTTTGATACTTGTTCAACATGTAATTTAATCAATCAATCAGAAATTTCTCCATAAACTCCAACTGGTCCAAAATTCTTCAGCCCGGATCATCACTAGAACCCCCTCCTTTCACCACATCACCCCTGTCCTCCAGCAACTCCACTGGCTCCCTGTTAAACATCGGATCAAATTCAAAATACTTGTTTACATTCAAAGCCATCCATAACCTTGCCCCTCCCTATCTGTCTGACCTGCTTCATATCTCTGTTCCCTTGCGGTCCCTCAGATCTTCATCCTCCCTTCACCTCTATGTGCCCTCTGCCCGTCTCACCACGATGGGATGCAGAGCTTTCAGCCGCTCTGCTCCCAAACTCTGGAATTCCCTTCCACCCAACATCCGCAATATTGACTCCCTATTTTCAAGGCTCACCTCAAAACCCATTTGTTTAAAATTGCTTTCAATGTATAGTTCTATCTGCTATTTTATTATGTATCATTTTACTTATGGTTTTATTGTTATGTGCTTTGTTTTATTGTTTTTATTGTAAAGTGTCCTTGGGTGTTTTGAAAGGCGCTTGAAATAAAATGTATTATATAATTTAGACAAGTGCATTTTACCATCAACTGTCGTATTTTAAAGCAAAAGTAGTCGCGTACATTTGTTGCTACACCTGATGTGATTTTTTTTCATGCAAACATCATCTGCTCGTAATGCATCTGCTCGTGCTGTAAATCATCTGTCGTAATGCAGGTCAGAGGAGATACTATTGGATTGGATGTATTTTTATTTGTCTCGCAGTGGAGAAATTTACATTTCACAGCAGCAAAGTTATGAAAGGAAGAGGAAAGAAAGACCCAGAAAAAGAAAATACAGGAGCTGCTGGAAAGGCAGCCACTCTCACGGCACCATCTTGAAGTCAAAAGAACACAAAAAAAACCCTAAATATGACAACACAAAGACAGTCATTCTTCAGCACTTGCTGTACCCTCTTTGTGACATGAAGCAGTTCTAGATGAAAGAGAAGATCAAAGTGTCCTTTTCAGCAGTGGATCAGGGACATCATGGTAGAACTTGCACGTGTATGACTGTGCAGTCAAATAAAATGATCCATCATGATTTGTCATTATTTATTGGCTGAACAGGATAGTAACCATTGAAATTTAAAGTCACATACATTTGCATTTGATGACAAACAGCAATACCTACCGGTATATAAAATGGGGTTAAATATGACAATTTGCTTTGACACCATCACGACTCTTTAAGGCACCACTTATGTGCCGTGCAGCTATCGTTAAAAAACAATCCACATGTGCAAGTGTTCTTAAAATAACTCCACAAATTCAGTATGCATTGGCACATTAGTCATCAAAAACACGTTGGAACTTGAGCCCGTCAGGTGGGACGACAGTGTCTTCTCACAACCAATCAGCTGCGTGTCCCATCATGTCGCTAGGCGAGCTTCTGTTTTTTGCAAAATAAACCCCACCGTATGTGATCAAACTGTTTGACCCCTCATTGCCCTCTGCCCGAAAAAGTTGTGGCGTCTTCATTTGCCCTTCTTCTTCCTCATGGTGGTGCGTAATGGAAGAGTGCCCTCTGCCCAAGAGTCTGGGTACTGCATCATTTTCTTCCACAGACTGACTTCTTCTCCAACTGAATCCATCTCCACTTCCTGGTTTCCAATTTTGACAGTGCCTAAAAAAAGGGGGCGGGGGTATGTTCAGTCAGGGAAGCACATAAATATTTGGGTGTGGGTGTAAAATGAGTGTCAGAGGTTGTTGTCTGGTGCCCCTCCCGCTCACCTCTCCCATGACTCGACCCTTAACTTAAGATTGATAGCACATCTGGGCCCGTGGGATATACAAATTGCCCAACGTCGGACTTGTAATATGTCCGTGTGAGACTGTTAGCTGACTAGCACATTTCTTGAAAGGTGCCGTCCACTGTGTTTTTTTCACCATGAAATTTTGATCCACTGAAGAAGCCAAATGTGTACCCAGCATTAGGCCATCACCACCCCAAAACTTTTTGTAAGTACTGCATATGTAAGCGCTCATAAAAAATCTAGAAAAGTTTATTTATAGTGATGAGTCGTTATGCCATGCAATTTAAAATATTGAAATTGCATATAGATCACGCATGACAGCAGCAAAACCCCACAAGCATGGCTCCTTAGCATCAAGCTGACTCCGTCTGGTAACTCCAAACACTTGCATTACTCACCATCTTTTCCCATTGAATGCCATTAATCCCTTCCAGGAACCCCACACTCATTTTTCATTGTAGTTTGTTCAAAGTTGCAAAAGGTCACGGAAACATCTGCCAACACTCTCTAATGGTCATAGCCACTTTTTCCTTGTCACTCAATAGTTTGCCGCTCAGTGGGATACAAGCTTAAAGGACAACCGACGTCACTTTTTTTGTTTTTTAACTGACATCAGAAAAACGTTTTATAGCATCTAAAATACCCAAAACACGCAGTATGATATTTTTCGTTAAATGCAAAACACCAATAAAAATGACTTAAGTGTCCAAAATGTGCAAAAAATTGAGCATTTTCAGAAAGTCCCACCCCCAGTTTGTGACGTCACGCCAAGACGTCTTGCATTGCTAGTGAATCAAAACAATGGCTTCAGATTCGGAGAATATGCTTTCTTGTTACACATCCAGTTATGAATATGATTCAAATATTAAGAGGAAAGCATACATGTTTGCAATCGATTAAAGAATTTATTTGTGCCATTTTGAGACAACATTGGAAGGAAATCTCTCACCCAAAAAAAGAGGCATAAAATGGCGACCTCCGTTTCCACAGGCTGATAAATTCCTTATATGGCGCTTGGACGTCCTCTTCTGGCCTTCTGACGGCTTTTGGGTGCAACACGAGGTCCCCAGACCAAACAGGTACAGCAAAATACATTGACGTGATGGAAGGACTGCTACAATGCGTCTTTTTTACGGTCAGGGGCGGTCCTTTAGTGACGTCACGTACGGACTCGTCACCAACTCAAAAACAAGACTTCCTGAATATTCAGAGCAAGTCTTAAAATGCAAGTCTTTGTAAAATACGCTCAGTAGAAGTCATTTGAAGCCATTTTACAAATTATGGACACAACTTGTCCAGAGACGTCTGTTGTCCTTTAAATGAAGGTGAATACAATATGCCGATTGACTGAGATGCAAACGTACTAAATAAAGTGCGGTTGGATTTGGTGTCAGCGTTTTACCTTCGCCGGAACTGAGGCGCACTCCTCCGAGAAATTCATTGCTCAACATGGGTTCTCTGTCCCACACTGTCAGTTCAAGACACATGGTCCTCAGCTGCTCCAGCGCCACTTCCTTGTAGACAAATGTGTGACCGTAGTGAGGGTTCAGGTTCTTCTTCACGATGGGCGTCTTTCTCTTGGTAGTCTTGGACTTAGATGGGAACAAGTAGCTGTGAAAACACAACAAAAAGGGTCTTCAAACAAATTTGCTATGAGAAGAACATCTGAGTTTTGTTTCAGTCTCACCCTTTCACGAAGCTATCAGACATGCCTCCTCCTCCCTTCATGGCCATCAAATTCTTTGCCTCCTTAATCAAGATATGGAGCTCCCCACCTTCCACCTCCACAACCTTTTTGCCTGGAGGAGGGGTGACAAAACTTTAAGTTTTACAGCAGCAAAGTGTGCCAAAAATCAGCTTTTCTCATATCACACTTGCCTTACCTTTGAATTTCTGCAATCGGGGGCCTTTAGGTGGGACATACTTCAAGGAGATCACCAACTCTCCTTTGACTTGAGTGAAGGCCGACACTGGTATGCAGCACGGTGCCTTGAATGTAGAAAGAACATCGCATGTTTCATGCTCTTATTATTTTAAGGCTTCTTGACATTTTATATCCAATGGCGCAAGTGTGACAATAAAGGTATTGCTGTCAAATGTCAAAACGGAGCTCGTCACCATTAAAAAGAAAAATACAAACAAAACTAAAGAGCTACCCAGTGATAGATAATATGCTCATTATAAATAATGACTACTTTAAAGGGTTTACGATAAAATACAAATTGATTTATATAGCGCTTACTTTTGTCATGAGGGCCATACATTCCTCCTGCAGGCAGTCCAGGTCATAGCAGTCCAGAGCGATCTCCACCTCTCCGAGGAAAGGGTTGCTGCCCAGGTGGCCGTGATGCCACACAGATATCAGCATGCTTCGAGTTAACAGCTGAGTGCGGCGAATGTTGTACTAATCGTGGAGCAGACAATGCGACAAATGAGTGCAACTACATCGTGATCTGGACAGAGGCTTTGGTGCCGCAGGAAGTTGTCTGGCAACCAGGTTAAGTGTCAACAAAACCCAGAGAAGAGGAAGTGTTCATCTTAAGAGTACCTTGAATGTTTCTTCATAGACTGGGTTGCAGGTGTGCCTCTTGATAGTAGTCTTCCTTTTGCTCTGGCGAGATTTGTCAGGGAGGAGGTAACATTTGACGTAACTGGATTCAGGGGAAAAAAAAACAAACAACAATGAGAAAATAACTTAGTTTTCTACTTGCGGATCTTCCACATGACTGCATTTTGTGGTGTTTGTTGACAGAACATTTCTCATTCAGCACAACTGGTTGACTTAAACATGCAAACACATCCAGAACTTGTACGAAGAAGAGAAGGTGTAGGTTTCACAGCAATCTCAAAAGTTTGCACATAAACAACATGAATGGTTGCACTTGTGGAATGAAATGAAAACCACGTGATATTTACGGATTGGAAAACTGCCGAAGGTTATCCCCGCAGGCCAGTTTGCGGCACTCCTTGATTAAAATCTGCAGGCTCTGGGTGGGCTCATCGTAGAACATGGAAAAGACCACCTCCCCTCTCACATCCACACTGTAACTGTCTCCAGAGTCACTGTAAATGCTGGTCATGCTCACACTCTGAGAAGGAAAAAGTTTCATTAGGCAATTCCTGTTTAATGAATTCAAATGACAATAAACGCCCACTCCTGCAATGTTAGTCATAAACCATGAATAACTAATGAACCCCACCACATGAACATGTTCAGAATTAAGTCAATTAACACCTCAGGAGGCTTTTAGAACTGGAGCAACCTAGCTTAATGCTAACCCACAGCTGAATGATAAGACTAGTTAAGTGCTATGCGTGCCATGTAGCTGAAAACATGAAAGTCCCTTTACCCCCTTTAGACAACTGTATATTAGTAGCAGTGGAGTTCTGGAGGTTAATTCAGATGTGGACGAGTCTTCTATGTAGCAACTATAATCATAGGGGTGCCAAATGGGTTATTGGAGAGTAAATTTCAAATCAAAGTGCATTGCACAGCATTGAGCCGCTTTGTTTATTCTTCCAGCCTGTTAACAAAATAAATACATCTCCAAAAAGCATGCAAATTGGGTGACTAACTGAAGGAACAACCATACTTGCTCAGCACTAGTGACTACGTTCCCCATTTATCAGGGCTTTGGCACCGTTATTGTTTTGCAAAAGCACAAAAAAATACACACGTGCACTTTACCAGATTCCATTAAAATATGTAAAATTTACCATTGAACTTGCAGAACTGGCCATCGAATTTCTATGAAAATTAACCAGGCTGTCAATATCCTCCTCTTCATCATCCTGTCAAAGTATAAATCAATCACTACATTTGTACAATCATAGAAGTTCATTTTATATCCTAATGTGATATTTGCAACACGAGCAGCGTATGATAGCAATACTCACTTGCATGTCTAAATCTGGCACAGACTGGCTCCTATTTCCTATTGGTACTGTCAATGTGTCGCAATTATCACGCAGATCGAGAGTTGATTGGTGTTCTGAGGAAAACATGCAGAGCATTTGTCATTATTTATCATACTCAGAAGAAAGAAAACAACAAAATTCTCACCTGTAGCATTTTGAGTGTGACTGACTCTCTTCTTGAAAAGTTTTTGAACATCTAACTCAGGGCTGGGACAGAGTTGTTTTGTTTCTGGATCCTATGGTAGCATAGGGTAGGTAAAAAGTTAGCTTTAGCTGCACATGAAGCAATAGTTACCAGTGCTCTTGCCAAACACACAACACACCATAGGTGATAGAAACCTTAAAAACAGATTTTGGAGGGCATATGGTGAACTTTTTCCCTTTTCTGGTGAGTATGGAACAGACATGTTATCAAAACACCTGGGACATGTATTGCATTGTGGAAACACAAATTGAATGCCTCCTACTGTCCAACTTACTTGCGTGTCCACAGTTTGTTCAAATTGGCTCGTGACATCCATTTCGGTCTCATACATGTCAGGTTGATCACAAACATCGAGCCCATATTTGAGTCTGTCTGTTGTAAAAATGTAATGACCACATTGGCTCAGCATTGAGGGCAAACAAGGCAAGGTGGGACGACAGTGGTCATACCAGGAGGATTCTCAACGTTTTTGACGCTGTTCTCCATGAGTTCGTCACCACCAAACTCTGGGCTTGAACTGGCCTGCTTCATTTTTGGGACCTTTAAGGACATAGATGGCTAATCATGTTCAAGAGAAAGAAGATGGAAGAAGCTAACACGGATATGGATCAATGTCTACCTGATACTTCAACGGTTTTAGCTTCTTATTACCAACAGAGTGAGCGCTAAACAATTTTGCTACACACACTTTTTTTCTCCACTGCACAGTACCAGCTGGGCTGGAGTTGGGTCACATGGGGGATTTGTTTTCTACTACAAAGTAATACTCAAGGAAACTGCAAAAAATATACTGCAAAGACCTCATGGTGAAAACGAACAACAACCATTTACTGAATTCACTTCAAGACAAGAGGAGAGTGAGGGCACCACAAAGTGGACATCAATAAATAAATCATATATTAGTTCAGCTGACCAGTAACGATACACAGCACCGCACAACACACTTTGGCCAATGGAAAAACGTCACCAGCTCATCTTTTACAAGGATAGCTAACTATGCAGTGGAAAAGGTCACCTATGCTAAATTCAAACAAAGAATTACAACCTTTTAAGAGTTGACCCATGAAAGGAGTTCAACAGGCATGAAGTACATTGCAGATCTACTTACTTGTGTGCTCAAACCTTTTAGAAATTGTCTCGGGGCAGGCACTGGGATTGAAAGCGAGTCAGATTGGTCACACACATCGGGTTCATTTTGGACACATGCTGCCGTGAACATGAGCTCAAATGAATTTCTCTTTGCTTTGTGGGGAAAGCAAAAGTCGGAGAAAAGGGCTTACCACGAGGATTCTCAATGTGTTTTAAACTTTTCCTGGAGATGTTCTCAACATCAAACTCTGGGTTTGGACTGACCAGCTTTGTTTCTGGGATCTATAAGGACACACAACTAATGTTCAAGACAAGGTGGAATTGTGTATGAAGAGCTCCCTCCCAAAAGAAAATGAAACCTGCTTCCCTCCGACACCCTTACATCTTGGGATTGTCACAGCAACAAAGGTTGGACTTGCCATTAGACAACCAAAGTAAGGGTGGGGTAGACAAAGCCCTAAAAATGAGGCTTACTTACTTCCATGGGCAAACCCTGTACATATTGCATGTTGATGTCCGCCATGTTCTGATATGATTGAGATTGATCCGAAATATCCATCCCAATATTGGCACGTTCTGTAATTATGGTAATATGAAGAGTCAGGACCAAACTCTCGGTGCATTTAGGGAAAACGATATGGCAGTTTAAAAATGACGAACCAGGATGATTCTCAACGTTGCTGACTGTCTTGAAATATTTGTCAATGTCAAACTCTCTGCTTGGAACCGCTTGCTCTATTTCTGGGACCTTCAGGACAAGGACAACAGGTCAATCACATGCGGAGAAGTTGAGGAGGAAATCGGAGGTATGAATCAAGTTCACTTAACAATTTAATAACGGTTACCCCCTTACGAACACACTAAATGTGAGAGGAAAACAGAATACCAAGTGTTATCAACAACACAAAATCAACATGATATGTCCGGACCAATAATGTCAATTTAATTGGGATCTCAATTTTGGCTTTTCAAAATTCAAAACGTGAGAAGAAAAATGGCACAATACATTTTCAATTTCATGACTTTGCACAAGTAGTCTCAATGCCCCATATGTTGCGCATACCCATTTGAGCCAAGGACGCACAAAAAAAGACCGGTAGGATGTGAGGTATTTTACTCCATAAGATGTGGTGAAAGTATGTGCAATTTTGGGCAATTGGAGTCCCCCCACTGACATTGGTTTGTAAGCTGAAACAAACAGAATCCAACAATAAATGAAAGAAGCAGCAGTAAAGGGAAAGTAATGCCCACAAACTGACCAATCGTACAGCTCAAACACGGTAAGCAAGACCTCATAATTCCCAAGACGAATGAAAATATTTGATCAAATAAGTATGAAAATCTAAGGGTCAAGAATTGGGTGACTGACAATATTGCCGAATGGCCAGTGGATTTCTGGGCCGGTCTAGACTACTGCAACGATGAGAAGGCGTTTTAACTTTCCTCCCAAAGACGCCTAGTCAATGATTACAATTCACACATGACCACCTCACCTCATCACCAACTATGTTTCTTTATGTTAGGGCTGTAAGCACCACTGAACAGGTATATTGGACAGCACTTTGTAGAATCTACTTTCACCAATGGAAGCGCATGACGTATAGCTGCTTTAAAGGGAATGGGGAGTCAAACAATAATGTCACCAACTTTCCCCACAAGATGTTCATGAGCTAACTGAAATGGACAATGTACATGTTACAAAAGGCAAATCATGAAAATAATTAAACACTGAAAATCAAGTAAATTATTGATCTACTTACTTGGGTGTCCAAATCTTGTTGAAATTGTCTCTTAGCAGCCATTGTGAGCTCATACGAGTCAGATTGGTCAAAAGTATCCAACCCATGTTTTACAAATTCTGTCATGAACATGAGTTGAAACCATTATATTCTTCCTGAGTTGTGGGAAAACACTTTCAGGACAATGTGATGCTTACCGGGAGGATTCTCAAATTGTTTTACATTCTTCCTGGAGAATGTCTCAACATTAAACTCTGGCTTTTGGTTGGCCTGCTTTTCTTCTGTGACCTATAAAGCACAAAAAGCTAATAATGCATCTATTCCACAAAGAGGAATAGTGCATAAAGCCCTGCCTCCTTGATGATAACTTCATTGTCTTTCAGGGCATATGCACCTTGCCACTTTTTGCAATCTTTATGGTAATGAAAGTTGACGTCAGCCAACCAGTATTGGTGTGCGGCCGGTAGATAATTGCTCAGTTTCATGACAAAGTATTGTTCCCTAAAACCATGACTTACTTGCATTTTCAATCTTTGGTAAAATTGGCTCTTGTCATTCACTGGGAACTCATACGAGTTAGGGTGATCACTAACATCCAGCGCATATTTGTCACAATCTGTAACAAACATGAGTTATAACCACATTTTCAATGCATTGTGTGTGTAGTGGTGGAAGGGGATGGGTGGTAAAACATGGACAATAAAAGGCATACCAGGATGATTCTCAATAGGTTTTATGTGCTTCTCGAAGCTCTTATAAACATCAAATTCTGGGCTTGGACTGGCCTGCTTTATTTCGGTGACCTAAAGGGACAAACGGCTCGTCACACTTCAAGAGAAATCAATGAAATAAGTGTGTGAACTGCCGATTCGAATATCCACACGCTTTCATAACCCATTATGGCCACCTGCCATCCTAAAACCGCCAAACTTTATGGGACCTTTATGGAGAGGAGTTGTACTCATCATCGGCCCAGAAGTATATAGGGGACAACGTTGCTCGTTTGCATGAGGAAGAGCCCGCCCCTAAAAATGGGGGTTACTTACTTGCGTGTCCAACCCGTGGACAAATTTTCTCTTGACATCAATCAGGGTCTCATATAAGTGGGATTGATCACAATCATCCTGCTCATTATTGACACGTTCTGTAATGAACATGATGGATTATGACCAGATTCTCTATGCAGTATTGGGAGGTGAGGGGGGCACAGGACAATAAAAGACATACCAGGATGATTCTCAATACGTTTTAGACTCTTCTCAAAGGGTTTATCAACATCAAACTCGAAGATTGGACTGGCCCGTTTTATTTCTGTGACCTAAAAAGACAAACGGCTAGTCATGTATAAAAGGGACTAGATGGCAAAAGTGTGTAAAATGCTGATTCGAAAATCTAAATGCTTTCATATCCTTTATGGGTACTTGCTTTTACTCAAATCCCCCAAACTTCCCCAACCCCATATTGACTTTCTGGACTCTTTACAGAGTTGAAAGCAGGACTCGCCATTGGCCCAAAAGTATATGGGGCACAAAGTTGCTAATTTGCATAAAATCTAGAGTTGGACTTACTTACGTGTGTGTCTGAACTTTGGAAAAATTCTCTCTCAAATTCACTCAGGGTCTCATATAAGTGCGATTGATCATAAACATCCCGGTCATGATAGACACATTCTGTAATGAACATGATTATGGATTATTACCCAATTCTCTGTGTATTGTGGGGGGAAAAAAAACAACGCCGGAGAGTAAAAGGCATACCAGGATGACTCTCAATGCTCAGTGCTATGCTCTTTCCCCCCAAAATATCAACATCAAACTCAGGTCTTGGACTGGCCTGCTCTATTTCTGTGACCTAAAAGGACAAACGGCTAGTCACATGCAAAAAAGGAGTAGATGGCTTTAGTGTGTGAACTGCTGATTTGATCATCAAAATGCTTTCATATCCTTTATGGGCACTTGCTTTCCTGAAAACCTTCAAGTTTCTCCAACCCCACCTTCATTTTCCGCTCTCTTTACAGAGATGAAAGCAGGACTCACCATTGCCCAAAAGCATATGGGGCACAAAGTTGCTCCTTAGCATGAGAAAGAGCTGGCCCCTAAAAGTGGCGCTTGCTTACTTACTTGCATGTCCAAATTTTGGACAAATTGTCTCTCAACGTCAATCAGGGTCTCATATAAGTGGGAATCATCGTAAACATCCATCTCATTATAGACACGGTCTGTAATGAACACGACGACCAAATTCTCTCTGTATTGGGGATTGCGGGGGCACAAGAGCATGACAGTAAGAGACTAACAAATGGTTTCTCACTGTTTTCGTTGCTCTGCTTGAAGAGTTCGTCAACATCAAAGTCTGGGCTTGGAATGACCTGCTTTATTTCTGGGACCTACAGTTGAAGGAAAAAAGGCTATTCTGTTTAGGAGTAAATGGAGAAAGTTGGGCCTAGTTGTCTACTTGAAAGCATGTTCCCCCCTTCCTTTCATAAGAGAGAAGGAAATGTTCCCAGCTTTATCATAAACACACAAACATGCATTGAGTGAACCCGGTACTTCCATTAATCAATACTGGCTCGGCTGAGCTGTATTTGCCTTACTCTCTTGGCCGTTGGGTTTTCTACGCTGCAAAATAGTATCAGTGTCATCCCTTGCCAAATCAACCCAAAAATGTGAATAATTGAACCAGCCCAATTGTTATTAATTTTACTGTATATATTGATCCTGATGGCACAAGACTAAAGCTCAAATTCTAGGTCAATCGACCGTTCATCAAATTTTAATTAGTTCTGCAAAAAGGGGTGTGTCCGCTTTTGTAACTCTTATCTCAGTATCATCTTTATTGCCCAGTATGTAGAACACACAAGGAATTTGTTTCCGGTAGTATCGAGTATCATCATCAAAAAATTGCAAAGAGGCACAATACAGTTCTATTTGGGTTACTGTTTAAAGAGTTAATGGCTTGGAACCAATGGCTCAATATTTACAGAATGTTGTTGTTGGAAAGGGATTACATCTGTACATCTGAAAAATACATTTTTGAATAATCAAATTACTGGCCTAAAAATCAAATCCCTAAAATATGCATACATCTTAAATTGCAAAGATTGGAATTCTCTTGTGAGCAAAACCCGTTTTGAAAATGTTGACAGTAGTTCTGAGATACAAGGGTTTAAAGGAAGACCACACTCCTCATTTTGCCCTACTAACTTAAAATTTGGTTGGCTGAAATGCAGAAACCCATCCTACGACTGACCTTGAATTTGAGATTTTGCATTGAGCCAGCACTATCAACAAGAACAGCAATTTTCATTGAAATCAAAATCCGCTTGGTTTAACTCCACGGGTGATTTTGCCATGGAATGATCCACCAGTAAACATTGCCAAAAATCCTTCAACGTAGAACATGTTGGTGAAAATAAGACATGGAATTCCTGCATTCACCTCAATGAGACACATTTCACCGAGAGGAAAAAAATAAACATCAGAAGCAAAGCAGACACGGCCCAAATCACCCAAAGGACATGAGCTAAGCAAAACTCAAATTCCCACAAAATAGGAGAAACGGTGCCTCACAAACAGTGACGTGCAGTCAGGGGAGGCCGTGCCTCACCTTTCATCATGGAAATATCAAATGAAAAAATAAATTAAATTGTTATATTTATTTAGTGATTTGTACTTTAAAGTTCTTTTCCATTTAACTTCTCCATTTTTGGATTTTTTTTTCAAAATCGCTGAATTTTCATATTTACCGCTCAAATACTACTAAGTAGAGACGAGCGGTGAGGCAGCAGCCGGCTGAGCCTCACCATGGATTGTGCAATCACCATGCCAACTGTGCTGGCTTGCTCTGCAGTGAGACCGCATTGCCGTCCCTCTGCATATCGCTATTAAACTGTTCAAACACTTAATATATGAACTACATTTCTACAGTTTAGCTGGTGTATATAAGGTAGAGTCACTTTACGTTATAAACACTACTACAGTGTTTATTTTTTATCAAAACTGTGTGCATAGGTGAGGCACACAGTTCTCCTGCCTCATGACAGGGGGCCCTGGTGATTACAGAGATTCTTCTTGCGCCTCCTCGGCTGCAGAATAATAGAATTAGTGACAGCAAGCTACAGTAAACAGATAGCAAGTTAGGTGCAACCATCCAGTCATTTTTGGGTGTTGTTTGGCCTTATTTTCAGAATGGAGGATTACATATCTAAATTGAAAGTAATAGAGAGACTTTTAAAACTGAATATAAGGAACGCTTCTACAAAGAAGGTATAGATGCCTTTCTTCAGAAGGAGCAGTAAGTAAACGTAACATAACGGTTTTTTTAATTCTTGTTTTCTATGCTACAGTTTATATAAAGAATGCTGACATGATATTTTAAACAAAACACATTCACTGTTGCCAAACAAATGGGGAATATGCTACTCTGTACAGTTCATGTTTGTAAATCTGACTGTGATGATGTAAGTGCCTCACCAGCCATGAACCTCACCGCACGTCACTGCTCACACAAAACAGTACAGCACCATCTTTTGCAAGTGGAATGGCAAAACTAGTAAATCTGCTACACATTGCCAAAGATGTTCCGTTGAGGTAAAAAGTTAAGGATTTTAGGCTTTTACTATAAAGTAGACAATCAACACGACAAATGTAATTGAGTAAAAAAACTGTTAATTCGTCTTGTATGACTAGATGTTTAGCAAAGGGGCTCTTGATGTTCACTGGGACCTCGCACGAGTCAGGGTGATCATAAAAATCCAGCTCATATTTGACACATTCTGCTATGAACAAAAGTTACAAATTCATTCAGCATTGTGGTGTAACAAAATTGGACTTGCGTTTGAAACACCTTAAAGTGTTTCTCAACATCAAGTGGGCATTCCAACTGTCCTGTTTCTGTCATCTCCATGGAGTGACGGCTAATCATGTTTCAAAGAAGAGTAGCTGGAGTCGTGTATGAGCTGTTGCGCCCCCAAGGAAAATGCTTCCATATGTCTTTGGGATATTCCACATGCAACACTGCAATAGCCTAGCACACAGTCTCCGCTGCAAAAAAAAAAGAGCGGCTTGTATGCGCCTCAGTGACTTGGAGTGAACTGAATGAAAAGCCTTGCTTTATCAAGCAACTAGTACTCGTTCAGCTAGATGGCATCAAGTACACACCAGCTTGGATATTTATTTATTTAAATTAGACTGACTAGGATTTAAAGGTCAGATTCCAAAGATCTTCAAGAATTCATGCTCTCATGGGTAACATGTTTTAGAATACGTACACTCTCCTTCCTGCAAGTTCTCAAGCACAATTTGATTGGTGATCGCTTGAGGCATTGGGGGTGTAGTTCCTCTTGCCACCACTAGAGTTTGAGGAAGTGACATTTGAGTTGCCAACAAGCACGCAACACCATAGAGAGACTGTACAATTTCCATCAATTTACACAACACACTACATACAATGGTGAGCAATGGTGGGGATTTTTTTTACACACAGGAGGTGTTTAGAACATGCCGTAGAGAAATGCTGCAGAAGTACATATCGTACTGGTGTTTTGCTGTTCCCCACAGCTCAATTCATAATTATAATTCGTAGGTGTCTTAGTTGCATGCAAAGAAGTCCTCACCTCTTACAAGTGCGATTTGTCAAATGAACCACAAGGACTGGAGTTCATCCAGCTGCTGGGGGTTGGAGCCGCATTTGAAGACAGAATAATTTAGGAGCAGGGTAGCTGGTTTCAGCCTGGGTCGAACTACATTTGTGTATCCGATGCTCTCTACTCAGTGTTTGCTGAAGCACGGCAGTTCAAAATGATCAGCACAGAGCTTGGAGTACTTGCCTGGCAACCAGAGTTGATCACACTTTCCTCCCTGCTGACTGACTTTCCAATCCACTGGTCACAGATTGATTTATCCTTTGAAAGTTGATGAAACTTTTGAGCGTCCAGCTCCACTGTCTTACCTGTTATCTCACCGCTCCCTGGTGCACCACACCTGAAGAATTAGCTCATCAGTCAACTCTGAAGCAGCATGCGAACGATGCTGATTATTTGAATCAGGTGTGTCACAGCCAGAAGAGATGGAAAACTTCAGTTTGCACCCGCACAACCGTTTCAAATGATGAAGCACATGGAGAGCAACTGAACATGACGCACACAACCGCATGCTACTATAGCCACTGATTTTTTTGGTCTTCAATGACAAGAACCCCTATGACATGTTTGGAATTGTATTTAGTAATTTAGTTGTGCTCTACCAATGATCAAACCACTTTTAACAATGACAGTCATGCATTGTCAAGGGGTTGAAGATGTCTCAAGGAACAATTCTCAATTGTTGGGCTCTGACCTTTCACCGAATATGTGTCACAAAACATCTAATCCGCCGTGTACGTGCAGTCTGACAAAAAGACACAAAGTTGGAGCACCTTCGCTATATTCTCCTCAAATACTGATAGCAACATCAAAACATCACTAGTGTGAATGAATTAAATTTCCATCAGCATACTTTGAAAAGAAGGCCACGATCACGCAAGTAATGATCATCGTGTTGCACTCTGTTCTGTATTTCTTCATCTCACACAATCATGCACATGACCATCCCTGTTGACATGTATGTACAACCAACCACTCACTTGCACGAGCCGTTAAAGTGGTTGATTTGAGCTCAACAAGAAATAGTAATTTGAAAATACCAAAATTCTTAGGTATTTTGATGTGTCATGTTTCCCAGGTGTTCCAATGACATGTTGGAAATTGTGAAAAAAAAAAAAAAAAAAAAAAAAGTATAACGTTATTGTACTTACTTGGTTGTCAAACTGGCTCTTAACTGTCACTGGGACGCCGTATGAGTCAGTTTTCTTGCCCTCATCTGTAATGATCATGATGGATTTTATCCAAAATCTCTCCGCTCATGGGAGGACAATAAGAGACTTACTGTGAATATTGTGAACATGTTTGGTGCTCTTCTTGAAGAATGTGTCAACGTCAAACTCCTGGCTCGGAATGGCATGACTTATTTCTGGGGCCTATCAAGACATAACTGGCAATTACAGAGGATTGGATTGAGGCGCTGGGAGAGATATAGAATATGACAACACACTTACAGCTTCGGCTTCCGAGAGATAACTATGAATGCTGACATCATCTGGTAAGAGAGTCACAGTGGACTGGTTGTAATGCGGTGGGAGAATCGCTCTTCTGGATGACGAAAATCAATTTCAAATGCATCCAACTACACATGACTGAATGCAGTATAGTTCATCTAACATCACCACCAGCAGTGAGTTTACCTGGGCAGGTCTGGGGTTACACGACCAGACTCTGGGCCTGTTTTGCTGCTTGTGAGGCTGGCGAGTTCTGACAACTCAGCATCACTCTGTGATGGCCTGAACAGGTCCTCAACCCCTTTTCTCTCAAAAGACACTGTTGAGGCAACAGATCCCGAGTACTCACTGGGAGGACCATGAGAGAAAATTCCATCCTCTTTTGTTTCAAAAGATGCTGTTGAAGTGACCGAGTCTGAGTTCTCACTGGCAGGACTACAAGAGAAAATTTGGAATAACCTTTGGCAATCCTAACAATTGAATATTTAATTGATATAGTACTCAAAAAGTTATGGATATTATTTTTGGGGAGTGAACTTTCTCATTGTTCAGACAAAGAAGATTTCAAAATTCATTACTTTTTCCAAACTCTAATTTTGATATTTTTGGTGTGGATAGAAAAACTCGCATACATTTTTATATTTGGAGTAAATGTATACCATTCCAATACTTTATAAGCCATGATGTCCCCCCCCGCCCCAGCCAAAAATTTCTGCATCAGGTTAATAGCCAAATTGGTTAACGATTATACGAGATTAATCACGTGGAGGTATGAATTACCATCCAGCAAAATCCATTAATCCACAATAACAGTATACATCAAAAGGCATCAATCAATCTGCTTGGACCACCGTTCTTAATTTCAAACATTGTGCCGTGAGAACAGCCAATTTTTACTAAAACCAATTCCTTTCCTTTGTAACAATTGATGCCTTGACGAGGAAGAGTCAAGGCATCTTCTTGGTAGAGGACAGCCTGTCCTGAAACATTGCTGGATGTGTTTGCTCCAAAAAATTGACATTACTGTAAGTTCACCTACATAGGTTTAAAGGACAACCGACTTCACTTTTTTGTTTTTTAACTGACACCAGAAAAACGTTTTATAGCATCTAAAATACCCAAAACACGCAGTATGATATTTTTAGTCAAATGCAAAACACCAATAAGAAGGACTTAAAGTGTCCAAAATCTGAAAAAAAAATGAGCTGCGAATTGGGCATTTTCAGAAAGTCCTGCCCCCAGTTCGTGACGTCACGCCAAGACGTCTTGCATTGCTGGAGAATAAAAACAATGGCTTCAGATTCGGGTAATATGCTTTCTTGTTACACATCCAGTTATGTATATGATTCAAATAGTTCTGAAGAGGACAGCATACATGTTTGCAATCGATTAAAGAATTTATTCCGTGTCATTTTGAGGTAAACGGGCGGGGGGGAATGTCTCACCCAAAAAGAGGCAATAAAATTGCCACCGCGCTGTGAGGAATGAATCAGCCCGTTTCCACAGGTTGATACATTCCTTCCATGGAGCTTGACTCCCTCTGCTGGCGGCTTTTGGATGTAATACAAGGGTTTCAAAAAAACAGTACAGCAAAATACATTGACGTGATGGAAAAACGCTACAATGCGTCTTTACTGTCAGGAGGCGGTCCTTTTCTGATGTCACGTGAGGACTCGTCACCAACTCAAAAACAAGACTTCCTGAATGTTCAGAGAGAGTCTTAAAATGTAAAATATAGCTATATGCGGTGGAATCTTATTAAAATACTCCCAGTAGAAGTCATTTGAAGCCATTTTACAAATTATGGACACAACTTGTCCGGAGACGTCGGTTGTCCTTTAAGGGCATTTTAAAATGATTACAATTTCACCCAAAACACAAATATCCTTAACTTTCTGTGCATAGTGTATGTGCAGGAAGAAATGGTTTTGCACCGTTTGTCAGTGGCGCTGACTTTATTCCTGGGGACAGGAACAGGTGGACCTCGGCTCAATTCTGAATTTTTAAGTAGAACATCTCCCATTGTCGCATACTTTTTCTCTTTAAAAAATAGACAGTCAGCGAATCACACGGCAAGCTATTTCCTCTTTTACAATTTAACAAGAACAGTATTTCAGGACTTTTGCCATGTTGGGCTTGGCGTGCTGTTTACATTCCTTGTCAAACAGTCAGAACCCACTTCCTCTTCCTGTACTCACTCGAGGGCCGCTTTCTAAGGCTGCTTCTCACAAGCTCGTGGCCGGGTATGGTGGAGAAACGGTTGCCGCTCAGATTGTAGAACCAGTCTCCTGTTCTCTTCTTTATTTCACTACAAGACATCATGTCATACTTTTGCTAATTGATCATTTCAACATATCTCCTGACAGCTTTTAGTGCTCCTTCTATTTGGTTTAATTACTTGAAATGTACCTCATTAAGTATTGTAACCAAAGTATGACAACATTCTCTTACGATTCTTTGACGCACACACTGCACAGCCAGGATCCATTTGGAAGGTTGGCTCTGCATTTGCTGCACACGAGGTGATGGCAGCACTGACAGTGGTTGGAACTGAATGCCAGCAAACTCAAAGAGCCATGGCATCGGGCGCAACTCCGCTGACTGTATCTTATGCTGCCACGTTTGGCCCCTTTCCTCTTAATTTCAAGCAACTCTGCCTTCAACTTCCTGCAAAACAACGGGACAAACAACGTGCAATGAATCTAAAAGTCTGACGGGAGAAAAAAAAAAAAAAAAAAAAAAAAAAATTAATAGGAATATAGTACAGTATGTTGAAAAATGGTCACAGTAGACAGCAGTCTACACAACAAATTCAACAGACTATTTGACTTTGAAAAAAAATTATATTGGCTATGAAGCAACACAATAAGGTTCACCAAATACAGTATGGAGCCCATGCCAAAAGAGAGCCCCCAAGTACCGCAAATGCAGCCAGTGAGTCTATTCAAAAAAAAATTGCATGTTGTTATTAACCTGTGTCCTACTTTATGAAATTAATGCGGATAATTATTGTGACAAGTAATTTTTCGTGTTTTCAACACAACTATAAAGGCAATTAAAATGTTTTTTAAAGGGGAAGTTTTTTTATTGCTATGTCAGCAGAGCTCATTCAGGCTATATTCCTTGTAAACAGCCATGATTCAAAATACACCATGGTCTCTAATTTGCACCCGTGACACATTTTTATTCATGCCTTTAATCCCTTCTAAAATAAAATGTGTGCACTCACTGTACAATTGTAAATATTGTAGATTCTCCATTGCTCATGTCTCATTCACACCTCTACATTTGATATGACATTGTTGTCGCTATTTTCACTGTGCTGATTTCAGTGGAAAATGGATCGCCCTATTGTGTCAGGCAAAGGACCACTACTCGACAATGTGGAAAAGGCACAGAAGCATGAAAAGCTAACTCCTTACCGAATGCGCTGCTCCTCGGCTTGCCTGAGTACCTCGTCGCGTCGCAGCACCTCGAGGATCAAATCCCGCTCAGTGTCAGAGAGGAAGTCCAGGTCAATATTGTTAATTGGCATGGTGGCTTTGGTGATTCAACCAAAGTCAAATGAGTTACCTCCAGTTAGATTTATGCTGAAAAAAAACAATTACAGGGAACTATATAAACCAAACTACCAGTAAAAATGCACCATTTACTAGGCAGCTGTTGATTTAGCACAGAATATCGATGATTTTGTGATTATTTTCAAACTGTTAATACGCTGTGGTGTGTGATCGGTTTTAGGAAGACATTTTCTGGTGGCCTAAAGCCTATCATAGTAACATAATGTTAGTAAGGGGACTGTGTAATGCAGATGTGTAGTTTTAAGTTTTTATTTGAAAAAGGTTTGTTGTTACTGTGTAGCATGGGTGCACAAAATGTTTTTAGTTACAAAGGGGTGGGGCATAAGACTAAAACAATCGAGAAGCATTGGGCAAAAGAGTCTTACTAAGCATTCACCCTTAATTAATTCTGACAGTGGAGAGAAACCAGGCCTCCTCTGACAACGAAAGGCTTTCTCTGAGTGACATGCGATCAGGATTTAGGATGCCCTGGGAAAGCATTCAAGCTTTACCAACTTTACTTACAATGACAGATGATTAAAAAGGAAGTAAAGCAGGATGCAATATTTTGAGGCCTGTAGCCAGCTGGAAGGTTGTTTGGCATAGGGCAAGCAAAAATAACATCCTTCAGTCTCGCTTCCCACCCTCTAAAAATACAGAGATCAGCAGACATTTACAATAAACATGAGCTTTCTGTGTGAAATCTAATGGTCCATTTTGACTACTTCAACTGGAGCTACTTTCACAGGGCAAGTGTAAAACTTATCTCCTAAGAATCGAATGTCTTTGTGTATAAAGGCAAGAAAGATTTATCATTGAGTATATTTTAAAATGAGACAACACGCCTATCGTTTGTATGTGTTGGTCAAAATTTGAAGAAGGAAAAGAAAATCGCCACTCAGATGCTAACACAGGACTCCAACCAGGTGATGTTATTCGGGCAGAACCTACATTCAAGTTACTTCTCACCATTTGGTTATTAAAGTGGAATTTGTATTGGAAAAAGACGTGTTTGTTCACAGTTGAAAATACCGCAGCAGAACTGGTTTCACTCGGCTCATGACATACACCTGTTGCCGAAAAGTCAATTTACGTCATCACAGTTTAAAAGACAAATTGTGCTTCTCCGCGAAAGAAAATACATAAAAAAATGAACAACTTTACCTTGCAGTGGTTTTTACAGCTCAGCTCTTTCGACTAGTTCAGACACATAGCCTCTCTCCTTTACCTCCACCGAGAAGAAACGCAGAGCAAGAGTGCCGATAGGGAGTGAACAAACAGGAAGATTGGACACGGACACCTCCGTACACGTTTCCACAACTTTATTCCACTGGCAACAGGGAGCACTGTTGTGACTTATTAACGTATATCAGTGGTTGTCACATTTCCTACATTAAATTGCATACCATGGAAACAAACAAAATAAAACTGAAACAATATTATAGGGATTACCACGCAACGCCACGACCAACGTTAAAATGCGGTAGTATGGGTCAGTGTGCCAAAATAGATAAAAAACAAAGGGGGTGGGGAGTTATTTAATTTATAATACAGTTTTACAATGTGTATGTGTAACAAAATCATCAAGAAAAGATATGTAATTGATTCCCGGGCCCACAGAACTGATTGTGAAGGCATCCATGGTAGACTTCTGGCCCTGGTAACAAATGATGGCTGAGTGAATGCCTGCCGTGTGTGGCTGCCGTGTGTGGCTGCCGTGTTTGGCTGCCGTGTTTGGCTGCCGTGTTTGGCTGCCGTGTTTGGCTGCCGCTGCTCACCCGCATAAAAAATATCCTGTGACTGCAAAATGTCCTTGAGAGTTTTGAAAGCGCTTATAATTGAAATGTATTATTATTATTATTAAATGCTTAAATCTGAAACACACCTGGAAGCAGCACAACAGAGGAAAAGCAATGAAATCAAGCTCAAATACAATTTTGAATGATTTAATAAGAATTCATGGCCAAAATATAATTAACATTAGTCTGTGATTCAGATATTTTTAGTCCAGCAGAGAATTCTGTGCAGGCCCTGAAGGCCCACCATTGTCTATTTCTAATAGCCTTCAGAGGTGTGGCTCGAGTATAAACAACAATGATAGGTACTTAAACCTTTCACCTTTGGCTTGTCAAAATGAAAGGAAATTTTTAATTTGTTGAGGCCACATTTTTTGCAGGATAAACACGTCAACCAATTTCCCCTCGATATCGGCAGAAAGGTTTGAAACAATCTCAAACAAGCAGTCCCCTCTTAGTTGATTAGTTACACAAACATAAAGGCTCAAAAGGGAAGTCAATACAAATCCATTGCTCTTAAGAAGGATTTCACTCTCTCCCCCCTAAAAAAAATTATACACACATGCGCGCTGACACGCACGCACACACACACTCACACATGCGGCAAAACTATTTGTTTTTAATGATCAAGTCAACTCAAGTGAAACTGTTCTGACAGTGAAAGTAAGGGGCAGGATTCAGTCTTTTATCTACGTACTGCGCGTGTCATTACATATTTTTGTATACCTTTCAGGCTGGCCTGCACTCCAAGTCCAACACAACATGATGCACGTGAGGTGCATATGACTTCACATGCTCAATGTGTTGGATGATTGTTGTCCATGTGGTGGCAGTGAGATTCTTCAAAAGACATGCAATGCTGTTCGCAGCAGCGTCAGCCCAGGACTGCCACGCCTCTCTGTCTGCTCTCTTCCTGGGTGCGCTGTCGGCATCATCTCCTGCATGCGAGGCCACAGCATTTGCTGATGTAACGTTTTGATGAATGTGTAAAATACCGCCAGTTGTTTTCTTCAGCAGACGACAGGCAACTGGCCAGCCATCCTCGGAGCTGGGAATAAGACCCAGGTTCACCCGGTCTGCAATATCGCACAGCTGGACCTGAGAAGAAAACAAAAATATCACAATACTATATTCATTTCTTTGATAACAACATCCATCTATTGTCTATGGCACTTGTTCTCTTTTGCATCTTGGGGAACCCGGAGACTCTCTCAGCTAACAATAGGCAATAGTCCAGCTAGCCAATCACAGCATACATGCAATAGTTGGTGAAAGTGTGTGCATCGCTGATATTTTTGTCAATGTGTGATCTTGTCATGGACCAAAGATAAAGACATTGCACTTTATCATCACATCTAATAACCAGTATAAGGTTGTGTAACTAAAATTAACATTCACTTTAAAAATAACTCACCAAGCAGATATTTACAACTCAATTTGGTTGAGAGATTAATATGTTTGTGTTGAGTTAGTTTGAGGGCACCTGTTTCATTTAATGATCTGAGATTTTTTATTGATTTATTATGTAATGGTGTATTCTCTTTTCTGAAATACTGGAAATACGTCATTCACACACCCAATGAAGCTAACGTGAGGGGAAGGCAGACAAGAGATCGTAGAAAACCCATGCAAGCATTGGGAGAACAAACTAACACTGCACAGCAAACTTCACACTGCTGAGATTTGAACATCGTGCCGCAAAAGTGGGAGTTAAATCATGCCTTTTTAAAAATCTGTCGTTGTATATATTCCATGCATACACAGCACCCTGAAGATGCCAAAACGCACACTGTAGGAAAGGTCAGTATTTGTTTTTAATTATGGGTTTTTATGAGTCTTATTTTAGCATATTCTCATTTTACTTTGTCACGAATTGACTTTCCCATATTTGTTTCAAGTTAGAATTAAAACTAAGGGATCGAGGATTTTTACTTTCCTCAAAGTTTAAGGATACAAAGATCAGTTGATTGAAAATGCTAGTAGCTTCAATTTCAAACAATATTTGCAAGGTCATTTTGGACTTCACTAAAAGAAAGAGTTTAAGATTCAAGTGTTCATGGGTATGCGGCTATGATGATAGTATTGACTGATTGTGTTTTGATGGTGAAATAATGACTCTTTTTCAAAGTCATTAAATCATCGTTTCAATAATTGCACTCAAGCACACCCACAACCCTCGCGAGGATTTAGCTTTTTCAAATAGATTGATTATTATTATGACAATGATCAGCCAGCACTAATGTACAGTACATTGAGCCTGAAGAATACATACAAATTACATTACTTGTCGATTGTCCCCTGGGTGAACTGTACAGCGGTCATGTACTCGGTTGGTCACGAGATTTTTACGCAGCGCCTCAACAGCATGTGGGTTCCACTCGCAGGCATGCACATGTGCGGCACCCGTGTGGACCAGATATGGAAGGGTGAAGTATCCGATACCTAACAATGTAAAACAAAGTAGCAATTTAAATGATGGGCTGTTGCCATTCAACATACAACAAAAATAATGCTGAACAAAGTTTGCTGAAAAAAGTCAGTCGGTATATTAACAGTGACTTGGTGATTTATGGAAAACGAATTACATTTTTCTTACCTGCATATAAATCAAACACAGTTTCCCCCCTGCAGTCGAATCCAGCAACCCGTATCTTCTCGGTTATATTTCCAGCAGAGAACATGCATTTGCTGACATCAAATTCATATCTGCAGTTAGACAGACAGATATCAGAGTCATAATCTGACAGGTGCCAATGTCAGAGAAGTTGCAAAGCCCAGTGAAGGTGAAACATTTGTTTGCATGACAGCTCGGTTACGGAGCGGATATACAGTTGCTGACTGCCCAGCATTACAGTGATGGCTAAAGGTGAAAACATCATGTGATATTCAAATGGGAGTCAAGTCAAAATGTTTCTTCACATTAATTTAATATTTTTTGAAGATTTACTATTACCGTAATACTCATGTTAATGTTCAACCCATCAATAGTGTGTTGAAATAAGTTACAGTACCTGACTTTTTTTTAAATCAGAGGCAAGTAAAAACAGTTTGTTTCAATATTATTGTATTTATATATTATATTATATAAAAACATGCAAAACCTCAATGTTATTGAAATGGGAGACAATTTAAAATTTTGGTTTGGCAAGAAACACAAAGTAGATGCACATTATTTGCTTTCATGCGCCACATAAAATGTGTATGGCCCGATCGGGCCCCCAGGCCTTGAGTTTGCCACCAGTCTTATACACCGTACAATGCAAGGTGTCCCTGTAGTGTAAATGCCTATTTTCAATAAATTATATTTTCAACAATATTTTATTCAAGTGGAATTTAAAATAATTTCCCACACTGGTCACAAAAGGTGAACTTGATGCAATAATTCTACATGACCGTATGCCAAGTGCGTATGTCTCCAGAGATTAGGGATAGTCAATATATTGTGTGGTAACTTGTGCTATTATTCTGTGACGTGTGATGAATATTCTTGGTGTCTAGGATACATACATCCCAGAAATAAACAACATGCGGAAATAAGTTGATTGTCACAGCATAGCAAGGACACTCACGTAATGCCATTATCTACATGTTTGACCCTGCTGTGCTCTCCCAGGAGTACAGTCACTTGAGGAGATCGCAAGCCGTCGCTGGATATTCGATTTATCCTCGCCAGTCGTTCGGCTCCTAGGCCTTTGGCTACAGCGGGCCATAGCTGTTGATCTAAAACGAACAGAAGAAAAAAATGATTGTAATTCAACGGGTGCTCATTGACATATATAAGCACACTAGAATCTGGCACTGTTACCAGTTTTCTTCCATAAAGGTAGGGAGAAACAATTTGGCCCCAGCAGGACTAAATCTCCATGTCGCTGGAAGTTCCGAGGCAGATCATCCTTCACCTCCTTCGTCCAACTTTCTCCATGAGATTTCAACAACGCCTGCAGGACATCTTCAAGCTTGTCACCCCTCCTCCTGACTCTCCTCTTCTTGGAGAGCATAGAAGGCTGTAGACGACAAAAGACCAAGTTAGAACTACGTTTTTATTGAATTGCTTTAATAAAATGAGCGTTTCTGACCTTGCACCAAACAACTGCCACGTCTTTGAGAAAGGCAAGCTCAAGTTGCAGTAAACATGAATGTAAAATTGGCACAAGAACAGTCCCAGTTGGCTCTTTCACGATACATAAACTTCGGTCCAGCAAATTTCCAGACTGGAGATTTTCCCTGTGTATAGTACATATTAATAATTTTACTATTATGAGACTAAAAATAGTAAACAAAAACAAAACTACAATTTGACCTAAATCTTTAACGCAAAAGTGTCGCTCATGTGGTCATCAATAGTCATGCTAACCGTGAACAACGTCAAGCCATTCTTTTAACATTTACCTTAATTTCTGGGCACGACATTGAGACACTCGGAGACAAGGTACTGCTTTCATTTCCATGACAAAAAAAACAAAATATATTTATCTTTACAACATAAAAAAATGTCACATACAAAAACGTAAACACGCTAAAGCGGAATTAAGGGAACACACGGTGCTTGTTTCCACACGGACGATTATAAATGAGGCACTCGTCACACTGTACTGCAACGCTGTTAATTTTACGACGTGTGCTACATGAAATTATTTGTGTAATATCTATTTTAAAACTGTATGAATCATCTGATAAATTTAGATGCCAAAAATGTACGTCTTGCGCATATTTTGCCAAAAAAGGCTGCTAAACGGCTCACTTCTGGAGAGGTCACTTCACAAGTACAGTAATGTAAAAGTCAAAGTCAGCTTTATTGTCAAATATGCTAATATGCATGACATACAGCACAGATGAAATTTATGTCCTCTCGGACCCAGCGTGCAAGACATGCAAGGCACTTATAACGTGGCTAAAAAAGACATACAATTGACAACAGACAATACATGTAATTTCTGTATGTAAAGTGAGGTAGTGTCATATGGAAAGTGAGGTAGTGACGTATGTAAAGTGAGGTAGTGACATATGTAAAGTGAGGAAGTGACGTACATAAAGTGACGTAATGTCGTAATTGCAAAAACAAACAACTAGAAAGGGTTGAAGTGAGGTCTTGTCTAATGAGAAATAACAAAAAATAGAGTTCAGGATGATCGTACAGCATGTAGCGTGTACTCAGAGTTCGGTGAGTGTGGCAGTGGGAAGGGGCAGGCTGGGCAGGGCTGGGAGGGAGTTGAGTCTCCGGACTGCCTGGTGGCAGAAACTGTCCTTGAGCCTGCTGGTCTTGGCTCGGAGACTCCGCAGTCTCCGACTCGATGGCAGCAGGCTGAAGAGGCTGTGGGAGGGGTGGGTGGGATCGCCAGCGATCCGGATGGCTCTGCGGGTGAGGCGGGTGTTGTAGATGTCCTGAAGGGGGGGGGGGGGAGAGACACCGATGATCTTCTCAGCTGTCCTCACGATGCGCTGCAGAGTCTTACGGCAGGACACGGTGCAGGCGCCGTACCACACGGTGATACAGCTGGTCAGGATGCTCTCTATGGTACCGCGGTAGAAGGAGGTCGTGATGGGGGTCGGGGCTCCAACTCTTTTGAGCTTGCGGAGGAAGTACAGGCGCTGGTGGGATCTCTTGGCCATTGAGGCCGTGTTGTGGCTCCAGGACAGGTCTTCGGATATGTGCACTCCCAGGAACTTGGTGCTGCTCACTCTCTCCACTGCAGCACCGTCGATGGTTAGTGGAGCATGCTGGGGGCGCACTCTCCTGAAGTCCACAACAATCTCCTTCGTCTTCTCCACATTCAGACGGAGATTGTTGTCCTTGCACCACGTGGCCAGGCGGCTGACCTCGTCCCTGTAGGCTGTCTCCTCGTCGTTGTTGATGAGGCCCACCACAGTCGTGTCATCCGCAAACTTTATGAAGAGGTTGGAGCTGGGTGATGATGGTGAGCAGTCGTGCGTGAGCAGAGTGAAGAGGAGGGGGCTCAGCACACACCCCTGGGGGGCCCCTGTGTTCAGCGTGATGGTGCTGGAAGTGTTGTCGCCAACTCTGACTGCCTGTGGTCTCCCCGTCAGGAAGATAAGCAGCCAGTTGCACAGGGAGGTGCTGATCCCCAGTTTGCTCAGTTTATCGGTGAGTTGTTGGGGGATGATTGTGTTGAATGCTGAGCTGAAGTCGATGAACAGCATTCTGACGTAGGAGTCTCGGGTCTCCAGGTGGGTGAGCGCTGTGTGGAGAGCAGTGGAGATGGCATCATCGGTCGAGCGGTTGGGCCGATATGCAAATTGGAAGGGGTCATGGTTGGAGGGGAGGGCAGCCTTGATGTGGTTCATAACTAGCCGCTCGAAGCACTTCATGAGGATGGGAGTGAGTGCGACCGGGCGGTAGTCATTGTGGCAGGTGGGGGACGACTTCTTCGGGACCGGGATAATGGTGGTGGCTTTGAGGCACGTGGGCACAACAGCCTGGCTCAGAGAGGTGTTGAAGATGTCCGTGAAGACATCTGTGAGCTCCACAGCGCAGTCTCTCAGAACACGGCCAGGAATGCCGTCGGGACCCGGGGCTTTTCGTGCGTTGGTCCCTCTGAGGGATCGCCTCACGCTGTCCTGGGACAGTGTCAGCACCTGTTCGCCGGGAGGTGGTGGGGTCTTCTGTGCTGGAGTGCTGTTGTCTGCCTCGAAGCGGGCGAAGAAGTCGTTCAGCTGGTTCAGCAGAGTGGTGGAGTTCTCGCAGGTCTGTGGAGTAAAACACCGGTTCCCTAAACATGCGTAACTTATTGTTTTAAAACGAAGTGTATTGATATGCATCAATTTATGTCGCAAGTTACTGACTTACTTCAAATATTAACTTAGTTTTTTGCAACTAATTATTAACTTATACATGTGTTTTAATTAGCTTTAAGTATCCTCATTTGTATGGTTTCAACATTTTGAAATTTTTGAAAAATAATTCAATATATATCACGAGAGATGTTCAACGAATCTCAAGAAAAAATATACTTAAGATTCTATTGATTAAAAAAAAAATCAGGAAGTAAACTCGGGCCCCATCATTTTAGATGATGTCTGTCCATCCTCCCGCCCGATCCATCCATCCATCCATCCATCCATCCATCCATCCATCCATCCATCCATCCATCCATCCATCCACACACCTGTCCATCCACCCATTCGTTCATCCATTCATCCATCCATCCATTCATCCAAAGATAGATACTCTTTGATAGAACTTCTGCATCTTTTTTATGACCTCTAGCGCTGACACAGTTGCTGTCTTTTAATGTTGATCATTATGGTTACATTTGTTTTAGTTATTTTTTTAGGTGTAAAGCATTTGAGAAACTGTGATCATTGGCCAAAAAGGTATTAGTAATATGTTCAGAGACCACTTCTGAGCATAAGAAAAAACAATTACAATTTTATCTGGACTGTGATTAAACAAAAACAAGAAAAAAAACACTAAAAAACTAATTTCAAACATAAAAATTACATTTGACATTTAAGTTGTTCACCAAAACAGCAGAACAGGAGAATACACACCACCAAGTAAAATTTGGAATTACTTGCTGCAATTACCGGTACATTTTGCCTCATGATAACAATAATTTTGACAAAAAAAAAAAACAAAAAAACGTCCTGTAAATCTATAATTACGTCCACGTTTTTCTCCCCTCACTTAAAATATGTGCCTTGGTTCAATTTGGGTCAGGGGTCTCAAACTCAATTTACCTGGGGGCCGCTGGAGGCAGAGTCTGGGTGAGGCTGGGCCGCAACAGCATTTCCCCAAGAAAAGCACAGATAAAACATTCCAATGTTCTCAAAATCTTTATTTTTAACACACACAAAAAATAAATGAATAAATGGAAAAATGAATAAAAAATAAATTAACCAGTAATAAATAAATAAAATAATTATAATGATCATAAGGCAGATACAAACGACTGAAACAAACGCACGAGAAAACTAATTGTTATAATAAAGTTTCAAATTTCTGTATTCACAGTTCTTTAACCTTTAACTTTCTGAACATAAATAAAATATTGAACATGAACTGTCCTAAACATGGCTTCTCTTGCCTACTTCTTGCTGCTAGAGACCTGGCAGCGCTTCTTTTCACAAAGTCGAGCCACATTTGGCTTGAGGGAAGAGGCAGTGGAGACTGAGTAGGACTGGAAGATGCTCATCAGTAAGTCTGCACCTGTACTTGGACTTATTGAAGTTCAAGGTGGAGAAGAGCTTTTCACATATGTATGTGCTCCCAAAAAGACACATGGTCCGCTTGAACGTTCGGGAAAGTTCAGGGAAGCTGGGGGTTAACTCTCTCAAAAATTGCCCAAGCTTGTCTGCTTCTCCATTCACATCCCTGAACTTGGCTTTGAGTGCAGAGTTGCACTGTAGGTCCATTTGGAACACAGGAGGGGCATCTTGCACATCTAAAGACAATGGGGCCACAAAAATTTGAAATGTGGCTTTGTGCGTCTTGAAGTCTGCAAATCTGTGATTAAATTTCCTCTGTAGCTCCAAAATGGTGGTTTGTTCCATGGTTGTTCAGCGGTATGTTCAGCTCCACACACAAGTTTCTTCATATCAATCATGCGGGCCACACTAACATTAATCTTTCATATCAAGGCGGGCCGCACAATATTCTTTCGGGGGCCGTAGTTGGCCCGCGGGCCGCGAGTTTTAGACCCCTGGTTTAGGTGTTCACGTTGCAGAACACTAATTGGTGCATGTGACCCATTAAGGTGGCGCAGCAAAAACTGTACAGTATACCGTACACATACGGCGTATGTGTTATGCTGGCCCTTTAAGGGGAGACACTTGAATCTAGGCGTGTTCCTTGCTGCCATTGACTGAAACGGGGAATCTGGCATCCTGCGATTGAAGAAGTTTACACGAAAGCAGCTATTTTCAGCCTCTTTATGGGTACATTTTAAGTATTCAATCTCATATTTTTATTAGAAAATAGTGATAGTTTATTGGTGATTGCGGCTCTTTTCACGTTTTATTTATTTTATTTTATCGATGGGAAGTCGCTTGCCTGGCCAAGCGTTGATCATTGAGCTGGGTCAAGGTTCGCTCCTCCACGGGTGGATTTATTTGTGGAGCGACGGGGGAAACGTCTGCAGCGAGTGCCCGTGGGTGAATGTGTAATTTCTTCCAGCAAGGGCGTGAAGAAAGCGCGATTGTTCTTCGCGTCGTCGTGGGAATGAGTTGCCGCAGAACAGGAGAGCAAAGAGAAAATAAAGACTGCTGATGACAATGTGACTGCAACGCTTCTCTCTCGCTCCCACGTTTTTTTTACTCGAGAACATGCAGAGATGTGTCACGCTGCTCAGTGAATAACATCTTGATTAAAAAAATTAAAAATAGCTGAAGCGTGATCATCATGTCGGCTGTGATGATAAGCAAGAAGGTGCGGAAATGGGAGAAGCTGCCAGGCAAGAACACTTTCTGCTGCGATGGACGAGTGATGATGGCCCGGCAGAAGGGAGTCTTTTACCTGACCCTCTTCCTCATCGTCGGTACCTGCGCCCTCTTCTTCGCCTTCGAGTAAGTCGATGTCATTTTCATAA
Organism: Hippocampus bargibanti; assembly: GCF_051943395.1. Classification (NCBI taxonomy): domain Eukaryota; kingdom Metazoa; phylum Chordata; class Actinopteri; order Syngnathiformes; family Syngnathidae; genus Hippocampus; species Hippocampus bargibanti. The sequence goes on from NC_142735.1 coordinate 13,198,394, forward strand.
CCACCCTACACTTGTTTATTGGCACGAACATTCCCCAAACATTTACAATGTTCCAGTCCATGGTGAATTGAAAGGAATTCAAAGTTTAATGTTCTGAGAAACCCATTTTACTACTCCTCCCAACCCACAAATTCCAGACAGAAGACACATCAGTGGTTAATCGGTTTACTTCTGTCTCAATTTATCTGACAACACCAAAGTGATTTGATTTGGCCTCATACACAAACAAGCAATTATAGGCTTCACTGAGATAAGCCAATGCCAGCCATATTTATGCCACAGAAGACCATCATTTTTGCACCGGTTTGTCTGATCCGAGAACACTGAACGCAGGATCCACACAAACTGACAATTAGGCCAATTTTTAGCATTTTAATCAAGATGCATGTCTCTGGATGGCTTTCATGTCGTGTGTGCTACCAATGAATATGTCATCTGCTTGAAAAACTATCTGGGCCAAGAATCATATATGTATGTTTATACACGAAATGTTTATTCTTATCGAAATAATATGCACCTGCAAGGTTGGGTGTGTTATCCACATTTTTTCTCCATGAAATGCCTTGACCATCAATTGTCCACAAGATGCTATTCTCTTAATTTGCAGTCATTATTGGGTTATTCATTTTTAATCAACAACATTGATGATTTAGCAGTAGATTTGTTGTGCATGTCGACCACATTCAGTCTCTGAAGGTTCATGCCTGACCAGTCTCTTTGAGTTGATAAATATTTAATCGCTTTCCTGTGAGACAGAAAGTCTGGCCTTTATTTTAATGTTTTCTCTTCCTCCCAAGACGGTGGAACCATCTATTCTTCAAACATGGCCAAATGAAAACAGTTGTGTTCCTTTTAAAAAAGATGAGCGGGGTATTCATTTGATTTACATTGAGAAAAAGAACGAGACAAAACATGTAAACTCATTGCCCAATTTTATTTATTTATCTATTTATTTATCTTTAGAAGAAAGATTAATGTTATCTTTTTTAGATGAAACTAAGTGTAAATGAAGGGCCAGTCAATGTGTCTTTGAAAACCAGACCATTAGCCCAACTGCATTGTTGTATTGTATTCTGTAAACGAATATTAATCTGTTCTGAGGTATTTCAAAAGAAGACCATTGTCTCAGCTGGATTCTTAGGCTGTAAATAATTCAGTTCACTTGTTGGATCATTTGGGAAGAACAATGTTAAAACAGGAATACCGTGCAGTATTATATTTTACTGATTGGTTTAAACACAGTACAAGAAAGTCTCACAGTCTCGCATTGATCATGAAAAAGATGAAATTCTTAAATGAATCCAGAGATTCGACCAAATTTGCCAATGGGGCCTCTTCCGCTTGGAAACATGAACCCCTTCAGGTATGTTTTTTTATTTTTGCTTTTTTTAACACAAGAGGTATGTTACAGATGGACTTTTCTATACTACAACATGATCTATTGGGTCTTTCAGAGAATGTTTGTTTGCGTGTTTGGGACCCACCTATCTCATTCTTCTCAGTTCTTGAGTGGCCCATTGCCCTTTTTTTTTCCGTGTGGGCATAAGGATCTGTTATGTGCAAAGAAACACTCATTCTGGGCAAGGCTTGGCCAAGACTAATGGCTGGAGGGTTGTTAGTGTGCCACATTCATATTATACCCCATCTTAATTATCTGTGATGGAGGGATACATATTAAAGCTGTGACCCGGGTCTAATTACAAAAGTCATCAGTCGACACAAACATATTTGAAAAAAAATACCCCGAGGCTGAACGTGTCAGCAAAACAGCTCACATTCGTGCCTCAAGAAATGAGATCCGGTTGTGATGGCGGGTGCGGATCCCAAAAAGCAGGCAGGAGGGAGCAGGAGGTTGTTTGACAAATTGTATTAAAATAAAGTCAGCTGGAACAAAATGTGAAACATCAAAATCATCTGAATGGAAGAAATACAAAGTAGCAAAAGAAGACCAAAAGTAAAAGTCCGCCAAGGTTAAACAAACACATACACAATGCATGCAGCAAACAATGAACCGACAACGGATGGTCATGCCGGGTGTCCTTTTAAGTGAGTGATTATAACGACCAGCACCTGCGAGGCTGCCGGCAGGGCTGACGTCGCTACCCGTTGGTCGCCAATCTGATCGGGACGACCAGCACCTGTGCAGGTGCAGGCGGGGCCGACAGCGCCCCCCGTTGGTCGCCAACCAGATCATGACAGTTTGGCTTAACAGTCATGGCATAATGAAAAAAAATGAAAAGAAGGTTTTTGTCACATGGCGATTGTTGATACTATTCCATGTTAGCATTATCATTAAGTGGGCATTATCTCACGAGTTAACTCAAAAATATTAGTTGAATGATGGGTCGTATCTCAAAAATACTGCATAGTATGGTCACCATCATATTTATGTTGAATATTATCTCTCTCTCATTTTCCGTACCGCTTATTCCTCATTAGGGTCGCGGGGGTTGCTGGAGCCTATCTCAGCTGTCTTCGGGCACGAGGCGGGGGACACCCCGAATTGGTTGCCAGCCAATCGCAGGACACACAAAGACATACAACAGTCACTCTCACACCTAGGGACAATTTGGAATGGTCAATCTGCCTGCCATGCATGTTTTTGGAGTGTGGGAGGAAACCGGAGGACCCGGAGAAAACCCACACAGGTCCGGGGAGAACATGCAAACTCCACACAGGGAGGCCGGACCGGGACGCGAACCGGCGACCTCTGCACTGTGAAGCCGGTGTGCTAACCACTCGACTACCGGGCTGCCCCGTTGAATGTTATGTCATGTTTAAATTCTTTCTTTTCATGTCATAGAGTTCAACAAATCAACATATTGTGTGTAAAATTGAGCCTCGAGCACCACGGGGCCAAGGACAGAAGAACAGAGCAGACAGTATCCCCCTCACTTGTTTTGATTAAAATTCAGGCGATGTGACGTCTCTCTTTTGTAGCAGCTGTTGGGCACTGTTTTTTTTAATGGAACCTACCTTTATCCCTTCATTAGTTATCGATGAAAATGTTTCTTCAGCTGTCATCTGTACTTCTTTGAAGGTGTAGGACGTTTCGCCTCTTATCCAAGAAGCTTTGTCAGCAAACTAAAGTCTTACTGGTAGTTTCAGCCCTATATATATCCCTACTGTCCAGACGTGGTGGTGCCGGACTCTGCTTTGATTGGTCCCTGCTCTCAGGTTGGGGGGAGCAGAGGACTAATCGCTGCGGCTCCACTGATTGCTTCTATTGTCCTGACTGACGACTGGCCTGATTGCTCAATTTGCCCTGGTATCACCTCATCAGCATAACTAAGCCTATGTTGCCTAAGCAGTCTATTGTATGAACGATCCAAATTAAATCTCACCCCACCATTACGGTTAAGGGAAGGATTTTGCCATTTTATGAAAATAGCTTCTTTTACTCGACTTTCGAACCATCTATTTTCTTTCGCTAAAATTGATGAAAAGGTTTCTTCAGCTGTCATCTGTACTTCTTTGAAGGTGTCGGACGTTTCGCTTCTTATCCAAAAAACTTCGTCAGCAAACAAAATGAATAGGTTAATCAGTGATTCTTACACGTATGAGCAACTAAAAAGGGACCCTTCCAATAGATACAAAAAAGAAATGATAGACTGTCTCCAAAAGTTAGAGAAAGGAAAACATAGACAAACAGATGTATTTTAGATTATACCCGGGAGAGGCCACGCCATGTATCTATGGCCTGCCAAAAATACATAAAGAAGGGTTCCCCCTCAGACCCATTGTTTGTAGCATTGACTCCTCTACATACAATGTAGCCAAATATTTAAAAACTATCTTAGCTCCGTTGGTTGGTAACACAGAATATCACGTAGAGAACACCACAGGGTTTGTAGAGAGGATCAAAGACTTATATTGGAACCTGAGGAAACATTGGCATCTTACGATGTGACTTATCTCTTTACATCTGTCCCAACCCCAGCAGCAGTCTCAGTGGTGAGGACGAGACTGCTGGACGTTTCTCTGCATGAAAGACTGCTGGACGTTTCTCTGCATGAAAGAACCAAACTTAAACCAGACCACATCTGCCAATTATTGGAAATCTGCCTTAATACTACGTATTTTCAATTTAGGGATACATTTTACAAATTCATGGTTGTGCTATGGGCTCACCAGTTTCACCCAAAGTGGCTAATCTGTACATGGAAGAGACGGAGAAACAGGCCCTCACATCCTTCCCGGGGACAAAACCGAGACACTGGTTTAGATATGTGGACGATACTTTTGTCATAATTAAAAAACAAGAAATTCAATCCTTCACAGATCACCTCAACTCGGTAGACATCAACATTAAATTTACACGCGAGGACATTAAAGAGAACCAACTACCCTTTTTGGATTGTAAAGTACGTATGTAATTATAAAAGAGGACAGAACACTAAAAACAGAAGTCTTTACGAAGGCTACGGCGTAGAAATGAGTGGTTGCTAGCTTTTAGGTGCATATGTACTGCCGATTGAGGCCCACTAATATTATCCCTGCGATGTTGATAGTCTTTTTTGGAGAATTTGTTTGGTCTCCCCAATGTATTGCTCTTTACAATTATCATTTTTACAATGTATTGAATAAACTACATTACTTTGTTTTTCATTGGGCAGCCTATCTTTTGGGTGCACTAATTTTTGCCTGAAAGTGTTTATCGGTTTGAAATAAGTAGGAATGTTGTGTTGCCAAAGGACCCTGTAGTTTTTCAGAAACTCCTGCAATGGAAGGTACTGCTACTCCTCTCCTTTTAGTATCTTCAGAATTGTTGGTTTCATTCCCTATTCTTTCATGATAACATTTGTTAAAAGACCACTGAGGGTAACCAGAGTTTGTGACTGCTCTCCTGATATGTTTTGACTCCTTTTCTCTACCTTTGACGCTTGTTGGTATTAGTTTAGCCCTAAGCTGGAGGGTCCTGATAACTCTGAGTTCGTGTTGTAGAGGGTGGTTAGAATCGAAAAGTAAGTATTGGTCAGTGTGAGTGGCCTTCCTAAAGACTTCTGTTTTAGTGCCTGTCCTCTTTTATAATTACTTAACAATCCAAAAAGGCTAATTGGTTCTTTAATGTCCTCGCGAGTAAATTTAATGTTGATGTCTACTCAGTTGAGGTGATGTGTGAAGAATTGTTAATCGGTGTTAAATTGTGGAAACAGAAGACTAGGTATAAAAGATGAATTGAGCTATTTGCCACAGATACACAAGACGAGAATGTATGTCTAGGTTGTTTGTTTGCTTTCTGGGATGGATTGATTTCTTTGCAGCTCTTGTGGTCTTAAACTGTTAGTTTTGTGCCCTCTGGCATTATGTCGATTCTTCTCTTTTGAATATTTCTGATGTTGTGTTCCAAGAAACTGTGACTATTTCAAATTTAAGATCTTTGACGTAAATAAAATGTCATTTGTACTAATTTGTCATTCAAATGACACAATTTTACTATGCTGAAAACACCTACTTTTATTTCCACTTTGGCAACTTCAGCATAAACATTTTCACAAGTTTTTTTATTAAGAAAATGGTAGTCTCTTGTGCACATACCCAAAACAACAATAGCCAGATGAATAAACCGTAAGCCCTTAAGTGACTTCCATTGAACCCCACATTACTTATCATAATACTGTATAATGTGTCCAAGCAAAGCACCAACACCTTTCTGTGTTCGGCATACCTCACAAATCAGGAACTTTCAAGCCTATCCAAAATTAGTCAATTCAATTTGAGTCCCCATTAAATTTCAAGCAATTTGAGTCTTGTAATTACTTATGTTGAGCCAAGTCCTTAATCACATTATAAAATGTAGTTCAGTATTCGCACATGAAGCACTATTTCTATATGTGTTTGCATTATTTAGCTGTTGCAGGAAAAATCTGACAATACTGATGATGATGATTATTGTGTTAGTTATTTTTTTGTCAAATGAATGCTTACTTGATCCTCATGACATTAATGCCCGCACGCGCGCACTTGTGTGTGTGTGTGTGTGTGTGTGTGTGTGTGTGTGTGTGTGTGTGTGTGTGTGTGTGTGTGTGTGTGTGTGTGTGTGTATAAAGCATATTGATGACCACATTATAGCTCTTGGCAGAAAGATCAAGCAACATACCATGAGGACAGTGTCATATGTCTGTTCGCCCCAGGATATCAAAGCATTTTGGAGGATACTCATGTCACCGAGCGGAAACTCTCATGGTGTCCGGCTGTCAGCTCAGGGTGTGTTGTATGAGGAATAAGAAGAGGAGGAGAGAGAGAAGGTGGCATTTAGAGCTAGCCTGCAGAGCGACTGCGGATCCTGTAACAGACATAGGAGCCTCCCTCAGCATCCAGCCCCACCCTGTCTCATAAATGGTGGCTGGGTTTAGCTAATGTCGCAATAATTTGATTAATGTCTCCTTTTGAGTCCATGCTCCATTTATCTGACACATTTGCAGGCGTTGTCATAGGTTTCTTTTTCGAGGTTTCATTTGTAATTTTTTTCCAGTACATTTGTATCGACTTTTTTTCTTCAAGGGATGCCAGATAAATGGAGCAGCTTTTTGTACACAAATGAACATAAACCTTTTTTTCCCCAATGTTTGTCCTGTTAACTCAGGGGTCGGGAACCTATTGCTCACGAGCCATATATGGCTCTTATGACGATTGCATATGGCTCCCCGATAAAACTAAATACATTTTTTCGTTTTTTCGCCGTTCATTTCCCGTTGGGGCTGCAGTTGGCGGAAAGCGCAATTTTGATTGGATGACACTGACCTAGGTTGGCTGAAAGCGCCATTTTGATTGGATGATACTGGCCGTCAGTTGAAACAGGTAAACGCCCCTTTAAATGAGCCCAACGAGTGCACTTCAGCTTGAATGCACCGGAGCATTAGCGTTTGAGGAGAGAAAATGTTCTGATAATTTGCAATGAAACAATACCATCGATGAAATAGTCGAATGTCAGTGACATTTTAATAAGCCCCATGTTAACGTTAGTATCAACATACTTCTGGGAGAAGTATATTGCAGATAGCAAGTGTGGAAGTTTATGAGCCGTGTGCAGGCTAGCCTGGATTTTTACCAATCATGAGGAACGGAAAAGTATTCATGTTAACTGTGAGTACTATCACAAAGTTATTTTAAATAATACATTCTGATATTTTGTTGAAAAGTGATCGCGCATGCGTGCGTGTTTGCGTTTGTATGTGCGTGCGCACGCGTTTGTATGTGTGTGTGCGCACCCCCGTGTGTGTGTGCGCGTGCGTGTATATTTTAGTTTTATGGCTCCCTTAGTCAAAAAGGTTCCCGACCCTTGTGTTAACTGATCAATGTCCTTTTGATGCAATCACTCTAATCCTTTATTTAATCATAGAAAAATACCAGTGACACTACATCACATGTATTTTCACTCCCATATGGTATTTAAACGTTGCGTAACCAGCAGGATGGATTTAAACCCACAGAACAGATTGTATCCTCTCTAGTATAAAACTGCACGCTTTTACATCCTTTGGATTAGATTTTCAAAGAGTTTTTAAGGGCACCTCCAAACCAAGATAGTTACGACAAGGATGAACTGCCAGGTTGAAGTTCACGATTGGTTCATACCTCATTGCTTGCGCTATTTTCACACCTGAGCTCACAAAAAACCTGGTTACTACTCTGATAAAGATAAAAACAGTCTTATCGTTTCAGAAGCCTTCCCACTTTTATGCGAGTATTCGCAGTCTTTGAATATTTCCAAAGAGCCATGAACAAAGCAACCTTTATTCAGCCCATATCTTTTGCGATTAAATACAACAAATGCCTGCCGTATGTTTCCCCAACTTAATGCTGGGTTTTTGGGTGCTGCAGTTTTACAAGATGGATGCATACAGTCATCAATTCTGATTATTTGGGGGAAATGGATGCTAATTAATTATTTTTTGAGGTCACTTGGATTGCAGTAACCTTAAAAGACAACCGACGTCTCCGGACAAGTTGTGTCCATAATTTGTAAAATCGCTTCAAATGACTTCTACTGAGCGTATTTTACAAAGATTCCACTGCACATAGCTATATTTTACGTTTTAAGACTCGCGCTGAATATTCTTGTTTTTGAGTTGGCGACGAGTCCTCACCCTACGTCACTGAAGGAACGCCCCTCACCGAGAAAGGACATACCTTGCATCACCTCAATGCATTTTGCGGAACTTTGTTTGGTCTGAAAAGTGCGTGTTGATCCGTATTGATGGCGAAATTAGAAGGAAAACACATAAATAACGCGATGGTGAATCGTTGTGTGTTGCGCTAAGAATTCTACAGTGTATTTGATATTCGCTTACAAAACGTCCCAAGAAACAATTTACATGGAGCTTTGTCTCCCTCTTTTGCCTTTTTTGGGTACTGTGAATACTAAAGAGTTTGTCACTACATTTCTCTCCAGATGCATCAAAATGACCGAAATAAATTTAATTGATTGCAAACATGTATGCTTTCCTCTTCAGAACTATTTGAATCATATTCATAACTAGATGAGTAACAAGAAAGCATCTTTTCCGAATCTGAAGCCATTGTTTTGATTCTCCAGAAAGGCAAGACGTCTTGGGGTAACACCACGAACAAGGGGGCGGGACCTTCTGAAACGGGCCACTTCCGGGTTCAATTTGAAGTAGTTTTTGGACACTTTAAGTCATATTTTAATTTAAAACAGATTCTTTTTTTACAGAGAGTGTATTGTAGGTGTTCAAATACCTGACATGTATCGGCGTATACTTCCACCTTCCAAAAAAGAAAAAAATCTGTTTTAAATTAGATATCAAGTAGACAGGATGAACTTAATACAACTATTGAACTTTAAGTCATTTTTATTGGTGTTTTGCATTTGACTAAAAATATCAGTCTGCGTGTTTTGGGTATTTTAGATGCTATGAAACGTTTTTCTGATGTCAGTTAGGAAACAAAAAAGTGATGTCGGTTGTCCTTTAAAACAGCTGTAACAAGCCAGGGACCACTTGGCACCGGGCTACCTAGATTAAAAATAAATACATAAAATCAGCATTGGAGAGGAGCATGTTTTGAAATTGGGAATGTCCATCAGTATCCCACCAGATAATGATTGCAAGTCTAATAGTTTTAGAAGGTGATAGAAAAAAAAATGGTTGCGACTGCTGGCCAATAGAACAACTATGACTTCAGCTGTGGCCATTCTAGCTTCAACAATTCAATTAACAATCAAGGCAATACATTATATTTTAATGTATCTTCTTATTCTCTACTTTTCTACATGCAACACAGTGAAACACTGCCTATTTGCAGTTGGTTTTCTGTGGAACCTCTCCTCGACTGAAAACCCCTTCAGATGTCACATCATGCCACCAAAGACCCGAGAAATAGAAATGTAGTAATTGGTGTGAAGGAAGTATGTTAAAGTGACATTCATGGAGTTTCATTGTTCCAATATATTTGTATATATTTGTTGGAGATAAATTTGTTGTATAAAGTTACAGGGATGTTGCATGTTTTTATTCAGCAGAGCGGCATTTCAAGGGTTCAAGCTAACAAACCACGGACATTCAATTGTGCTTCATAATAGCTATTTGTAGTTTTGAAGGGGATGTTCAAATGGAATAACAGAGGTTTTGTGAGATTTGAGCTGCTGTGAGTACGCAAAGCTCCACTCTCATGACATATCTACCAAGGTGCATTCGCAAAAGAGCAGGACAAAATACCCCCCCCCCCCCCTTCCTGTTTTATTCCAGCCTCTGCCCTGGAAAAGAAGCGGACAGTATAAAACTGTTTATGTGATGATGTTCTGTCAAACTGGCGGCCCCGCTGTGTATGTCTGGGCATAGCCAGTTACATTATGTATCACGTTGCATGATTAGGCACGGTAGGCACAGCTTGTAATGGTGAAGTAGTAATAAAGGTTTATGAGTCACTGCTGTATCGCAATTTGTTTTAAACCTTGCTTCAGAGAGTGGTCTTATTTACTGATGTCTTCGCTTATTTTGAGTGTTTTTTTTCTTTCTTTTTTGTCTTATTTGTAAGGAGAATCGTGTGATTGGATACATCCTTACCACAATCAGACAAACACATGAAAGGAAGGAGCATTAATGTGCCCATGATAGCTTTATTGGCTGCAATACACACAGCTGATACAAAAAATGTTGTCCACTACCTAACAATATATTATAACGTCATGTGGACCGTGTGCAAAGTTCAAAACGTGACTCCAACACTATATGGTAGCCATAGAGATATGGAGAATAGCTCCTCCACCAAAGTTTCAAATAAGCAACACTAGCTCCGTCTGTGTGTGCACAACATAAGTAGCAAGTCAAAGCAGTGTGACACATACATGTTATACTTTTAGATAGTAATTGGTTGCAAGAAACATCAGTCCTTTGGTTTGGATAAGGTTTTCCTGTTTGAGTGTGACAAATTGGGCCCTCATGCAGTCTTTAGGGAGCCTCGTTGTTATATTCCATTCAAAAGTCATCAGGGGGCATGACAAGTACGTTGAGCAAAATGGCATCCATTTTCCTCGGATGTAGAAATGCTATTTAGTTGACTGTTGAGCATTATGTGGTTTTGGTGTATTCAGCGGACACGCCCAATGGCAGTTGAGAGTGGAGACAATTGTTTGAATTGCACTTGCATAAATTGGTCAAATACATCCAACTTTGCGCAAGAGCCACAAAGCCCAAGTAAGGTGAGTCAGGAAGAAGATTCACTGGTGATCAGATCAATAGGCCATGCAGATGAAATCATTCCCCCTCAGGTATTGATCGGGCGATTAAGTTCATTTTTTTTCTCTGCTCATCCAGTGAGAGATGACCTCACAGTGTCACCATAGCATCATCAGCCTGCTCCTCGGCTGCCCAGTAAGCACTCGCAACCACGCGGGAATTGCGGTCTTGATGGGAATCGATGACAATATATGACTCAAATGGCCACCAGTCAACAATGGGCATTACGCTCCAGAGGAAATGACTTGAGCTCCACTTCTTGTTTCCTATTGTGGGAAAATAGAGACACATCAGACCAGTTCTGCAGGTGTGTGTACTGTATGCCAGCACAAACTGGTGGACTTTGCTTTTTGGTTGTGGTTTACTGACCTTCAGCTTGTTTCGCACCCTTTTATTTATTTACAGTCAACCAGTGTTTATTGCAGGGATACATTCCAGGCCCACATGGAATTGGTGAAAATCTGCGATATGATTTAAGAAAATGTACACAACCTTGTTGAAATGTCAGGTTTATGAGGTTTAAAAGAACGAAAATAAAATAAATAATTTCACATCTTTTTTTTCTACACCTGTAACGTGAACTTTAAACAGCACTACTCAATTGAGAACTTTTTTTAGTCTCACCATAGATGACGTAGGATTTGGCACAAAATTCAAGAGGGATTGTTTCTGTTCCTTTTAAAGTGCCCTTGATTAACCCTAATAAATTCAAAATGTCTCCTCCACATCGAGAGGAGCCAGATGAGGTGGCTCGGGCATCTGATTAGGATGCCCCCGGGACGTCTCCCTCGTGAGGTGTTCCGGGCATGCCCCACTGGCAGGAGACCCCGGGGACGACCCAGAACACGCTGGAGAGACTATGTCTCCCAGCTGGCATGGGAACGCCTCGGGATCCGCCAGGACAAGCTAGAAGAAGTGGCTGGGGAGAGGGAAGTCTGGGCTTCCCTACTGAAGCTGCTGCCCCCGCGACCCGACCCCGGATAAGCGGCAGAAGATGGATGGATGGAAATTCAAAATGTTTTAGTAGGCTTTGTCTGACATTTTTGTTTTGTGCTAGCTCTGACAAGCAATGTTTTCGAAATCCTCCCTCCAGCTAGTCTATGACTACATGTTGAGGTTTCGAAGACTTAATATCAGAATGGTAGATAGTTGGAAATAGGAATGAATGAAAACAAAGCTTTTGTTTCTAATCTGATCATACATTGAGAAACAAAACACAAAACAAATCTTAAACATATTAGCCGGAGTAAAAGAAGACAACGTTTATTTCAATCTCATGTATTCTCCTATATTTCAGACTGGAACATAACGGTCCTATCCTGTCTTTACGCAGTATGAATATGGGTATATAAAACAATTCTCAGCTCTGTGACTGACTGGTGATAGGCTCTGGGAATTGGATGGACAGAATAACTCAAGATAAAGTAAGATGAAAAATGTATGTGGTCTAGTTTTCCATTTCAAGACACCTCAAAATGATATTGTGGATTGCGGAGCATCTTCTTATGTCGCAAGGAGAATTTTCTGGAATTTTTCCATGCTCAATAGTATTCATTTGTGTGACCGTTAAAGTCCTTGCATATTATTTTCCCAAAGTTGTCACTAGCATGCAATATTAAGCTCTTTAATTAGCCTCCACAGTGCAACTTCTGCAGGATGAGGTGCAATAGCTTGAAATGAAGTAATAATGTGACATAATGGCTGAATGATTCTAGGTCAGGGGTGGGCAAACTTTTTGACTCGCGGGCCGCATTGGGTTCTAAAATTTGACAGAAGGGCCGGGCCAGGAGCATTGGGAGGGAGTGTTTGGGCCGGAAATACTAAACCTAAAGCATTAAAGGACAACCGACGCCTCCCGACAAGTTATGTCCATAATTTATAAAATCACTTCAAATGACTTTGACTGAGCGTATTTTACAAAGATTCCACAGCATATAGCTATAGTTTACGTTCTAAGACTTGCGCTGAATATTCACTAAGTCTTGTTTTCGAGTTGATGACGATCCCCATGTGACGTCACGTTTGGACCGCCCCTGACCGAGAAAGCGACACACAATGCATTTTGGGTACTTTGTTTGGTCTGAAAACTTCGTGTTGATAGCGAAATTAGAAGGAAAACACATAAATAACGCCATGGTTGTGTGTTGCACCAAAACAACTATTTGATATTCGCTGACACAAATTCCCAGCTGACAAATCAGCCCATTCCCAACGGAGCTTGGGCGCAATCTTCTGCATTTTCTGGGTGCTACATTGCTGTCATTGGCGGCTCGAATTGATATGGGAGGACTCCTTGAATCAATTGCAAACATTTATGCTTTCCTCTTCAGAACTATTTGAATCATATTCATAACTGGATGACTAACAAGAAAACATCTTCTCCGAATCTGAAGCCATTGTTTTGATTCTCGAGCAAGGCAAGACGTCATGGCGTGACGTCACGAACAAAGGGGTGGGACCTTCTGAAACTGGCCATTTCCGGATTCATTTTGAAGTCATTTTTATTGGTGTTTTTCATTTAACTAAAAATATCAGCCTGCCTGTTTTGGGTATTATAGATGCTATAAAACGTTTTTATAATGTCAGTGGGAAACACAAAAAAATGGTGCCGGTTGTCCTTTAAATTTAGTGTGTACAAACCTCATAGCACAGTAAGAACCCAATTTATTAACTGTCTTTCAAATGTGAAAAATATCCCTGATCAGTTAATAAATTTGTCTCAAGGAATATGGCGTTTACATACTATTTCGCAGATACTTGGAGGAGGAAATAGAAATAGATTAAAATAACATATGCACTGTGATTCATCAAGATTGTTTTTAATAGGTTTTCATTGAAGGGGCAAAGTTAAAGAAATCAACATTTATTGAAAAATGGAATCACTTTCAACATTCAAAACATATTATTCCACAACGAAATATTCAAGCTCAATAATACCTACTTGTGTTAAATTCCGCCAAATCATAGATGGTTTGTCCTGACCGCGCGCTCAACAAACTCTTCACTGATGCCCTCGCCTTCACGCGCAAACAATACACGTGTACCGTCGCCGAGCACACAGACATAGGCAACCTGCAGTGAAATTTGCATACTCGGCACGGCAGCCAATCAGAAACATACTGCTTTCTTCCGGACTTTCGCAAGCGTTATAAAGTTGTGCAATTGCATATCATTTTCCAAAATAGATGCACAGAACCTCAGCCCAGAAGAAAGATTCAATAGAAGCTAACAACATATGTGACGCTACAAAACGTAATTTTACATTAAACCGTGACTGTAAAGTGTACGTGAGACTCATGAAAGGGGCTGAGTGGCTCATAGGAAGCAATGCAAACGTTGCCTTGTGCACCACAATGACAATCAACTACTGCAGCAAAATCAGCACATTTACCATAAATTAAGCAAGGTAGCATTTGTAGTAGGTACGATGTTGACAATGTTTTTTAATGTGATTAGTTGTCTCATTGTGCTTCAGGTTGTGAAAGATGGGGCAGGCAACTTTTCAGTTATCTGCCCTGTTGTCCGCTAACTTTTTGTCATGAGTTTCAGATGCTGTTTTTACTATAATTTGGGCAGGTTCGGCGGGCCGGATTAAAAAGCCTAACGTGGCCGTATGAAAAGCCGTATGTGGCCCGCGGGCCGTAGTTTGCCCATGCCTGTTCTAGGTACTTGGGATGTAATCACAGTTCTTTGCACTGTACCTATTGATGTTAGAACATTTGAAGTAAATGCTGGTAATGAAAGTAGCAAAGTACTAATACAATATGTGATCATTACTGCTAAAAGTAGAATACAATAAAGTCTCGTTATATCGATATCGGTTATATCGATAGTACTGCTTATTACGATACCATTTCTATGAACGCAAGGAGAAAATTTACATGCCGCAGGATCGGATATATCGATAGTCTGGTTATATCGATATTTTTTCCGACTCCCGAGAATATCGATATAACGAGACTTTACTGTAACTAATTAAACTCCACATACACCATCAAAACAATTTGCTCCCAGAATGTGGACTTCCCACCGCAATTGCAATCAACTCTGTGTGTGTTTTAATTTTTCTTTGGCTTTCTTGTTAGGGGACACTTTTTTAAACAGTTCTTACTTGTTTTAATAAAATTTCTGTGTTATTAAAATCCCCAAATGAGCTTTGCTTGTCACAATTGAACGATAATCAGTTCAACCATCAAATAGCAATGCAGCTCTGCTTACCTTTTCGCTTTGCTATAATAGCAGGTCCTTCCGAGATATAACAATTTCTACGGAATATATTAAAAATTACATTTTCCACAATAGGTCCTCTGTAAGACTGTTTCATTGTTCTTTTGTCTGTGCAATAAGAGCCATTTACCTTATTTGACATTTTTGTTAGAATGCTCAATAGGTGCCCAGGGTCCTGGGGAAGTTTGTATTGATTCAGAGAGGATTTTTTTCTTCCAGTCCTCCAGACTGTGAGGGCAGTGTGACATGATGTTATTTATTCCCAACTCTGACATTAACATGTTCCGTTTTATGACCTCATGACCAGAACAGCAGTTGACCATATGCATGGTGTGTTGACGTGCTGCCTTTTTATAGTCCATATTTATGGATGTCAGGAAAAAGGTCTTATACACCGCTCCTGCTCTTTTTTTTTCTTGTAGGTGTCCTTACCTGGCTGTCCACCTGTCCGCTGCCATCCCAGTCTTCGCCGCTGTTCTTTTCCTCTTTGTCTTAGCCATGCTACTGAGGACCAGCTTCAGTGACCCCGGTGTCCTTCCTCGCGCTCTCCCAGAGGAGGCCACATTTATTGAGATGGAGATTGGTGAGGTCATTTGGGTTTTAAACACTACATGTTAGCCTATTTGCAAATTATAATAACAATAAGAATGGGATTGGATTAGATTAGCCTTTATTAATGTCGCAGTGGAGAAAATTACATTTATTTACAGCCACTCTCGTGGTGCTATCTTGAAGTTAAAAGAACAAAACAAACAATAAACAATATAACAATACAAAGGCACAATCTTAAGCACTTTATGCACCCTCTTTGTTGTATGAAGCAGTTCTAGGTTAAAGAGGACAGAATCAAAGCATCCTTTTCGCCAGGGAATCACAAACATCATGGTGGGATCTGCACATCTGCTACAATCCAAATGTTGAAAGCAAACCCGAAGTTGTAGCATCCATTGACGAAAGCGATTGTCTCACATCTCCTGTCCCACGTAAATCCGCTTCAATTCCAAACAATGTCAGTTACACATATGCATCGGCGCTCTGCGCTGACACTCCTTTCTTTTCATCGGGGCTCCTCAAGCCATGCAGACTATCCAACAGCACCGACCTTTTCGATGAAAAAAGCGGGGCTGTGAAAATGCTGCCCATGACAGGCACAAAAAAGCACAATCGCCCCCAGATCTGTCCAGCGATGACAGTCAAATGGCACCGACATTCCTCCCAATCAAAAACAGTGCTGGCATATTCATGCTGCCGAAAAGACACAACCACTTAGCACAGTCTCCTCCTTGATGAATGTGATGGCCAAAAAAGCTGGAAAACAATCCACATCCCTTCCACACGACGCACAACAACACAAAGTGACAAAAGAAAACACAAAAACAACAAAAAAGCACGGCTCGTGAGAGCTCTTGCTCGCGGCTGCCTCGTCGAGCTCCATCTTGGACTTCATTTTAAGATTGGAATAAGACTTATACAATTGAATTGAGGCCTCATTAATCAATTGCATTTTTTCCACAAACCAGCAAAAGCCTGTTCGGTCGCGCAGCTTCACTTCACCTCCTGTCAGTCAATTTAATCACCTGCGTGAGAGGTGAAACTCACACAACCCCCAAAAAACAACATGAACAATGTTGAAGCAGAGACGGTTAGCATACTTAGATATTACTGTCTGCTATTTTTGTTCAAGAACAAAGTTGAACATCATCAATGGAATATTAGATTAAAGCAGTTTGCTCGCTTCCGCCGACCAACAGCCGTGTGTCGAAAGTCTGAACACAATTCTCAAAGTCCATATCCTAATGGCTTGCATGTAAAAATGCCTTTGCAAACAATGCAAAATGTGACAGCGAAAATTGGCCCACAGTCACAGTTGGCATGACTGTCATTGGCAGCTTTGTAGCACAAGAGATGGAGCTAAAGAATGCTGCAGACTTGATCGGGAGTATACGTTCTCTGATAGTCATTCCGGCATTCTACATTGGTGTAAGTGGACATTTTGACATTTTTGATTGGATTGGATTGGATATGCCTTTATTAGTCTCACAGTGGAGAAATTTACAATTTACAAAGTTTACAAATTTACAATTTACAAAGTGATGAAAGGAATGAAAGTAGAAAAACGAAATAGATGAGCTGCTGGAAAGGCAGCCACTCTCGCGGCGCCGTCTTGAAGTCAAAAGAACAAAAAAACGACATTTTGCAAAATGACATTTTTTGCACATAGCCGCAACAGAAATGTCCCTGGATGCGTTATGTGCCCTTTTTGTGAACTGAACTCTTAATTTGTTTTAGATCTAAGGTATTTTCTTGATTGATTACATTTCAATTACAATTAAAATATTCTTGAAAATAAAGTTACCGATACTGAAAAAATATTTGGATTTGAATTATTATGCTCTCATATCGTTTTTGTTGGGATAAAAAAAGGACAAAAATCATTGTGATGGATTCTAGTGAAATATCCATCCGTCCATTCATTTGCCGTACCACTTATTCCTCATTAGGGTCGCGGGGGGTGCTGAAGCCTATCTCAGCTGTCTTCGGGCACGAGGCGGGGGACACCCTGAATTGGTTGCCAGCCAATCGCAGGGCACACAAAGACATACAACAATCACTCTCACACTCACACCGAGGGACAATTTTGGAGTGGTCAATCTGCCTGCATTCATGTTTTTTGGAGTGTGGGAGGAAACCGGAGGACCCGGAGAAAACCCACGTGGGCTCAGGGAGAACATGCAAACTCAACACAGGGAGGCCGGACCGGGACGCGAACCGGCGACCTCTGCACTGTGAAGCCGGTGTGCTAACCACTCGACTACCGGGCCGCTCTCGGAAAATATGCCATCTTCAAAAATGTTTTTTTGCTACAGGCCTCGTAATAGCAACAAATGCCCTAATCCTCATCTCACTAAGCAATTCTGTTGCTCAGTCCCCTGACTGTCTTTTATGACCATAGAAGAAAACCACAGTGCAATATTTCTGTAATTTCCCCAAACCCTTGCACGCGAGGTTACTCGGTCTTTTCTGTGTTAAAGATTCACAGCTTCCTACAGCAGCAATCTCGCTTCACAAAAGCGGCCGTGGGTGGAGATTTGTGATAGGCGGTGGCTGTTAAAGGCAAAGCTGAGCCAATCGCTCCTCTGAGGGGGGGCAGCTGGCAACCGCCGCTCCTTCTTCATCAGCGCAGTGACTCATTTAGCTCGCCACATGGAAAAGCAAGAAGAAAAATTCAGTTTAATTATCATTATAAGCTCCTGCATTTTCAGCCATTTTAAAAGGTAGAGTAGATCATGAAGTGATCATATTGGCAATTTATTTCACGAAAGCTCTTTGTTTCTTTTCCTAATTTCCTCTGAAGGAATTAAATCTGGTATTAAAAAATGTAACTAGAAAAAAACACCACTATTTTGATGTTTTTTCCAATTATAAAACAGGCTGCATGTTTTCAGTGTTAAAACGGATGATTAAACTCAACCATTTTATGTGTCCTCCCTTTACGCTTCCTTCATGGTATGGATAATTAATGTCGACCTGTATCGATCATTATTTTCTTTTTAACCTCTTTACTAAGATATATTGGCTGTTCATTAAAATGGTTAAATGTCCTTCATGCAAAACCTTAATCAGTGTACCAATTTCTGTCACACAACACACCCGTCAACACATTAAAATTTGTCTTTCAATTCATAAGAGTGCTGGTAGCCACACTATCTGAACTGCTGGTAAATCTCCAGCCGTGGTGATTTGTTAGCGATAGCACATGGCCCCCAGGGTGAAGGCTAATCTGGAGGATGGGTATGGGTGGAAGTAGCATCCTCTTGGAATACGCAATGCCACAGGCGCTTGCAGACTGAGCTTTTCTGCCTCAAGGGAGTGGCACATTTCTTGTGACTCAACCATTTTATATGTTCTTGACTCTAATACGATGCTACACCACTGCAATAAATCTTAAGGTTTATAATTGCCTCCATTTATCTGCTCTGGGGGTGAAGGATGCATTTGATGAAAATATAAAACATAGAACAAAAAAAAAAAAGGAAACAGAATGGCCACGATATTGGGTGCACATGCATAATGTAATGTAAAAAAAAAAGTGTGTCACTCAATTTTTGCCGCAGTTACATTGAAAAAAGTAACTTAGTTACTTTGCTGATGACCTGATTTGATCACTTCATTTTAAATGTGACTACCATTGGAAGTTACTTTGTTAGTTATGTCGAGCAAATGCCGACAACCCTGCTTCACATAAAAATCACAATTAGTTTTGTCAGTTCCATTGGGAGGGCTTTTTTCACAGTGACCTCTCAGGATAACTTTTTGGTTTGTTTGCTTTGTTAAAATTAAATAATTTCAAATCATTAGACAATGGATTTGATATAAAAGTAAATTGAGTTAGGGAACGAATAAAGGTTTTCTGATTCTGAACAAATCTGTCTCGTAAGTACATGTACCACCGTCGATGTAATGCAAACGTACCACGTATCAGTATTAACTGAAGACATATTTCGGCAGAGGCTGCCAACGGCAATGTCCCCAGCGGCCAGCGTCCACCTCCTCGAATTCGCAACATCGAGATCAACAATCAGATCGTCAAGCTCAAGTACTGCTACACATGCAAGATCTTCCGGCCGCCGCGAGCGTCTCACTGCAGCATCTGCGACAACTGCGTTGGTAAGCGTCAGCTGATCCGCTTCATTGAAGTGGTTTATTTTTGCTGTTAAAAAGATTGACGTGGAACTCATTGATTTTTACTTTAGTGTGGCGAAAAAATAGCCGGCAGTGATCTCTGCATTCGTTTTGCTTTCACGGTGCTGCTTTCAAATGACAGCTTTATAAATAGATCTGCAAAAAGCACAAACTGACACTATCATTCATACAAACGCTCGAAATTGGGCTTCTGTTTCTTTCTTAAATCATGAGTGCCTCTTGTAAACATACAAATACACAGTCGACAATGACGGTTATTGTATCCAAGGCTAACCAATCATAATTTTTATATCATGCCCGTTTTAGTGTGCATTCTGTTGTTGTTGTTTTTTCTATTCTTTTACATGAGTTACATTTTTGGGTGGGGGTATGAATTCTTAGTTTGATGAGCACAGACCAATCAATTTCAGAGATTTACAGAAGTCTATACAAAACGTGCAGTACATTTGCAGTACATGAGCACAAAATTCATCATCATCTCCAACTTTTTTTCAGCCAATCACGCATAATTTGGTAAGAAGTAATTCTACCGTAAATTTAGCCCCTGGTTTAAAGGAAGACGCAAATCTGGCATTTTGGGATGAAATCATTTGCACCTTTTTATGATTTTCACAGAGCTGTTTCTACCCAGTATATTAATATCAAACCCATGAGTTTAAAGGTTCTGAACGACTGATGCCGCAGCTATTTAAAAACCTAAGAAAAAGCATAAAATGCTGCTTCTGTGGCATGACGGAAGTTCAAAACTTTCATTAAAAGGCATCGATCTTTTCGTCAATGGATGCTACAGGTGCGTGTTTGCTTTCAACATTTAGCTTGTAGTCGACGTGCACATTCCACCATGATGTCCCTGATCCACTGGTGAAGAGACGCTTTGGTTCTCTCCTCATCTGGAACTGCTTTATGTAACAAAAACAGGAAGTGCTTAAGAATGAATGCGAGAGTGGCTGCCTTTCCAGCAGCTCCTATGTTTTGGTTTTCTACTTTCATTTCTTTCATAACTTTGCTGCTGTGAAATGTAAATTTCTCCACTGCGAGACTAATAAAGGCAAATCCAATCCAATCCAATCCAATCTTGACAATTAGTACAACATCAGCTGAAAGCTCCAGTTTTTACATTAATGCAAAAGTATTTCAGAATCAGAATCAGAAAACCTTTATTCGTCCCACAATGGGGAAATTTGCAGTCCACAGCAGCAATTTGAAAGGGGATGGGATGGGTGTGGGAGGGTGAAAGGACAGAAAACAAGATATTCTAAGCATAACAAAATAAAAATGTCAACTGTATACTGTACAAATGTAAATGTGCAAAACCGTTTCATAAAAAAACTGTACATAGTGCAAGTATCAAGAAAAGCATATTTATATATTGCATCAACCGATATTTACAAGTGTCCAGTTTTTTTTAATTTCCATAATTAAATACACACCAACATTGCTAACAACACAAATTGGCCTTTCCAGTCAGTATGAGTAAAAATGAGGTTAATTGTCGTCTTTATCATCCACTTTTCAGTACCCAGTCATGGAGTTTCATTTTAGTCAGACTTACAGCTTTGCTGCAATAAAAGCCTTCTTGGCAGAGACATCAATGGCTACTCATCCTGTTCTATAAAGCCACCATGATTGTCAACACCCGCTGAAACCTGAGCGTTTGTAAATGACGCTTATCGCCAACAAACCGCAGCGCCTGGTACCGTCTCTTTGCTCCACTAATCTTGCTCCAGAGCACTGGTGCACCATTTGCCTCTGTGTTGTGCCATCAAATTGTTTTACAGACATTATTTTGACAGGAATGTTTGGGCATTGAACAATCCAAGGTTTATGGTTTGACTTACGATTGTTGCCGTTTGAGAAATTGCTTTAATGATTTTACAGTCAAACCTCTGTTTTCAACCATAATCCGTTCGAGAAACTTCGTTCGAAAACCCGTTTGTTCGGAAACCGAAATGTTGCCTATAATAATCAATGTAATCAATGTTTGCTTTTTTTATTTGTGATTGAACAATACAAGTATGTCGACCCACATTAGGCTAAGGTCCGATTTGCAGAGATTTCGGCTAAACACGTGTGTTGTTTGATTTAAACAAACACATTTATGCGCTCAGTTTGGTCGAGAAGCGAATTTCAATTGTAAACCGAGGCATAAAAAAACATTTTTGGTGGACATCCATCCATTGTATGGTGCCAGCGAAATCAAACGAACGATGCCTTTCCCAGTTCCAGTAATTGTCACACGAAGCATTCAACAAAGATCATTTTAAGATAAACTAAATGACTGTGTTGATGAAAGTATTCTAACTTAATGCTAAAATACAATGCAAAACGTCATATTTATGTTACACTCTTTTAACAACTCTAACTCATTTTAGCTGCGGGCAAGTCATCTTTCCTTGGAGGGTCGTTATGACAGTGAAACCACAACATCCTTACTTGTACACAACAAATAGATTACTAGATTTTATATATAGAACTGTATAGTGCCTCTGCAATTTTTTGATGATGATACGAGTGCACCTGAAACAAATTCCTTGTGTGTTCTATATACTTGGCAATAAAGATGATTCTGATTCTGATCAGTCAAGTCGATTTAAAATAGTTTCTTCAATTATGATTTGAGTGAGGGTGAACCGGGAAACAAAATTATTGAAAAACTTTACCGTTATTTATTACACATGACAATTTGACATTTTGCTACAGATCTCAGCAAGTTGACATCTGTGACTTGCTTTCGCGGGCCACATGAATTGTACTGGCCTTGAGCTTGACACGTGGTGTAAAGAAATCATAACTTGGAGACCAGCAGTAGCAACACAATCGCATAATCATGGAAGAGTAGAGGAGAAGGGAAATGAAAGGAACAGTTGATATCGCCGGCCTGTTCCAGGAAAGCACTGCAAAGCCTATCTTTTGAAGGAGCACCTGATTGGATGTATTTTTAACCACTATATCCTTTGATTGCTCAAAAACTGGTTGATACACATTCCACATTTTTATCGTTGTTTTGATCTATGTCCCTTCAGACCGTTTTGATCACCACTGTCCGTGGGTGGGCAACTGCGTGGGCAAGAGGAACTACCGCTACTTCTACTTGTTCACACTCTCGCTCTCGCTCCTCACCATTTACATCTTCACTTTTGACATCGTCCACGTGGTCATGCGTGAGTATCCTGACGTCGCATAGGAGGAAGGGCAGGGGAGAGGAGAGGAGCAGTAGGCGTATCGAAGTAGGAAGGAATGTGACAAGACGAGAACGGCCAGCTTTACTGACAAACACATGCGTTATGACCTAAAAAAGAGCAACTGAGGCTGGGCCTGAAGCATAGCATGATGTGCCTGTGACAGATTTTCCACAATTGCTACTTCTTTTTATTTATTTATTTTTTTAGCCCACATTAATGATATATGAGAATGTTTTTTTCCTCTTTTTATAGTTTCATTCTACCGTATAAAATCAGCACTGTTGAACTCATTCACTGCCAGACGATGTGCAAAAATGTGTCCACTCCAGTCCCAGGGTTTTTGGCATTTTCACTCAAATTCCAGGACGCACAAAATATTGAGTTTTCGGACAACATAAAGAATCAATTTAGCGAATGAAACTTTAGACTCTCTTCTTTCATCAAAAAAAGACTTAATTATAAAAGTATTCTATGAGTTAAGAGTAGGTTTGGAGTAATATGAGGTGCAAGTGGGGGTGGCTGTACAAATGGCAAATGACCAGCGTCTTTATCGGCACCTCCCCTGGCGAGAAAAATCTAAACCCAAGCAATTTAGGGAATGGCGCTCCATGTCCTGGTCCAATTCCCGGATAAAATCGGGAATGGCAGTGAATGAGTTAATGTCTAAAGTTTCACTTAGGTGTGTTGCTCTGTTCACAGGTTCAGTGGAGGATGGGTTTTTGAGTGCTTTGAAGGAAACACCCGGAACATATCCTTTTTTTGTGAAGTGGATATAGTGCTGGGCTGAAAACCTGACAATGGTAGCATATTTTAATTTTGGGTGTAAAAATGTGCACACACAGTGTTCATTTGTTGCCAAAACAAAATGATAAATTACATCCAAAATACCCTGGTGCCTTGAGACATGAGTTCCTCAAATTCGGAGTTACTTTTTTTGTTTGTTTGTTTTTGCTTTAACTGGTGCTTTGACCGATATACAAATGCTGTAAGGTCGCCGTAAGCTCCCTCAACTCACTTAACCCTCGGCAGCTTTTTGGTAAAAACTGAAAATTCTTCAGATTCATGTATCTGAAGAATTGTAAAATTATATATATGATTATATATATTGCAATATGTTGTACAAAATAAAGATAGACTATTATGTGTGAAAAATACATAGCCCCATTTTGGTCTCAATTTCTACACTAAAATGCATTTATCAATATATACACATAATTGTCTATATATATATATATATATATATATATATATATATATATATATATATATATATATATATATATATATATATATATATATATATATATATATATATATATATATATATATATATATATATATATATATATATATATTCTAAAATATAAAAACAAAATCCCATAGATGAAAATACGTATATTACTTCATGTGTTGCATGATATCATCCAGTTTATTGCAATAGACAATATTTTTCTTTTGTAGGGGCCGGAGTGAAAAATTTAGCAAAAGAGGCTTCAAGCTATTCATTGTAGCTCCCAGTTTCACAAGCACTGCAATGGCCATTGAAGTGACTGTTTAAATTATTATTTTTCACAATTATCTAACTGCAGTATCTGTTCATAATGTACACCACTTTATTGTCTTCATTTATTTACTGTTGTT
Source organism: Hippocampus bargibanti (assembly GCF_051943395.1). Lineage (NCBI taxonomy): Eukaryota > Metazoa > Chordata > Actinopteri > Syngnathiformes > Syngnathidae > Hippocampus > Hippocampus bargibanti. The sequence continues at coordinate 13,222,848 of NC_142735.1, forward strand.
TGCATATAGACGCTGTGTGCTTCTCGGTCCATTTTAATTATCGTGATTACGTACTGTAGTTTCTCAAATGGTTGTTCACACACTGACATTGGAACGGCAACTGCTGAGCTCATTTGTACGGCGTAGGGTCATTTGATACATCCTGGAAAAGAGCTATCTTTTCATTTAGTGCCACACCATCTGGATATGTCAGGACTAAGAGCCATTTGTCCACGGGAGCAAGCTTTGCCCCAATTATCTTGGTTTTGTTGACCGTTGCTGCTTTTAATCATCTTACGCAACTATCAGGCATTTTGTTGTCCCTGGCTGCACATGCTGTTTGAGCAGTCAGGGACACGACATTTGTTCACTTATCCTTGACTCAAAGTTCTCACCGTGCTGGAGGTGCTGGTGTGTTTCTTCACGCTATGGTCAGTGGTCGGCCTGACCGGCTTCCACACCTACCTGATCTCGCTCAACCAGACCACCAATGAGGATGTAAGTCTGAAAAAGATATTGCCCCATCAAACTGTTATTTCCACCACAGTCAAACCACCTTTGACTACACATGGTACTTTGGACCTTTATTTATATTTCATGCGAAGCATGTGCAAATTACACGTGGTGTGCTTCTTGGTCCATTTTACTTCGCGTGATTATGTTCTGTCGTTACTCATATGTTTGTTCACACATTGACATTGGAACATCAAGTGCTGAGCTCATTTGTACGGCGTAGGGCTGTGTGCTGGTGTGTGCAGCTTTATTTTAAAAAAAATAACGCAATGCACCCCTATTCGAAACCCATACGGATTGCATAAATGCAACATACCTTTAAACTCCACATATTCTCATTTCCATATTTGGAAAAAAATAGTCTTGTGCAACTCATTCAAATTTGGAATGTGAGTAACAGTATCAATAACTTTTAATTCTCCACAATTCTTAATCAATTTTGAGTATGATGAAAAGCGCTTTTAAATTATTATTATTATTATTATTATTATTATTATTATTATTATTATTATTAAAATAATAGTAATACCTCAACTACTACTAATAATAATAATACTTTTTAGACTGTGTGTTGACCATACTGCAACCTGAATGACTTATGTTGTGCATTTGAGTACTGACTGGTGACCTTTTTGGTCATTTATCACCATGCATTACTAGTTAATCTAAACGTAAAATAGCTATGTCAAAATAAGAAACAACTGTATTTTGTTGTTGTTTTTTTATTTCTATTTTGACTAGATCGTGTGTGTGTGTGTGTGTGTGTGTGTGTGTGTGTGTGTGTGTGTGTGTGTGTGTGTGTGTGTGTGTGTGTGTGTGTGTGTGTGTGTGTGTGTGTGTGTGTGTGTGTGGCTTCACATGCCTGGAAGGATAAACACTGCTGCAGCATAAACACAGCCATAATAAAGGCCACTGCACTTGTTACCATGACAACAGGACTGTCTCTTTCTTTCTCAGGAGAAGGACAAAGGGTCAGCAAAGTGTAGCTTGTTAGACATCAATCAATAATAATGAAAATCTCACTTCACTTGGATGATGATGAGTATGATTAATATTACTGAAAGATGTTTTGTTTGGATTTGCATCTTGTGTTTCCCACTACATTTATCACCATGAATAAAGCAACCATGTTCACTTTAGTAGCTCTTTTTGTAAGCCCCTTTAAATTTAATTTGCCCCACCCTGACCACTCCACTCATGGAGACCATGAACGTCTTCACAAGAGCGATTGCCAATAGACCAGCCGAGTCAAGTGACAAATTGGCTGCAAAGCACTTTGAAAGCTAAAAACAGCCTGAAAGAGTGGCCAGACACAAACTGCCGATATAAACATCAGTGCTCTTGCTAAAGTAGAGCTGAACTGATGTGATGACTATAACAGACAGCCTCCTTGATTACCACATGTAGAAAAAGCCTACGAGGAGAAAATGTGGAGATTTATTGATTGATGGAGTATGGGTGGGACAAATAATCAATACAGCTAAAAAGTGTGTCTTGTTATCAATTTTTGATAGACTGCAGTTAAATGTGCAAAAAAAGTTTTTTTTATGGGTGTTGCAACTCATAAATCTTTGGGGTGCTGAGCTTCCAATAAAGTAGAGTTAATGCGTCGTGCATTATTTTACCATTGTTTGCAGTTATGTGTTTCTAAGTGATTAATTTCACGTGAGCTAAATTCACAGTGAATGGAACAAGTCAGTCCACCTACACAGTCATGATGAGGTGTTGGGTTTTTCTGATCTAAAAAAAATCACTCAATTTTCCCCCACAATGAATGACACATTTTATATAACATTATTTTGGCCTCAATTTTTGAGGCGGAAAATATGCACACTCGTTTTTATTCAGAATTTATACCATTCAAACTCATACTAAATGAAAATCAGCTCACCACCTCCACTGCAAATAAACGTGTAAAAGTGATTCTAGAAAGCTTTTCCTGCCATTTCTTTTCTTAGCAGACGCCTAAAGGTTTTTGTGCAAAGGCTGCAATTTCAAACTGTTCTTAATAACCTCAACCTTGACAAATGCTGCAATCCAGAAAAGTGGAAGGTTGTATTCATTCCACTTTGGGCAAGATATATCCTCCCGAGCCCAAGGAGGGCACTCCATTCTGATTGAGGACGATGGTCTCAGGTGTGGAGGTGCTGATTTTCCACCCAAAGGTCTTCACATTCAGCTGCAAACCGATCGAGTTAGAGTTGTCGCTCGCAACTTGAAGAAGCCATCAATGCCACAATGCGCAAAAGCAGAGGGGCAATACTGACACTGCCAAAATGGGTTCATTTAATACTTCATCTGCCGCCTGCAGAAAGTCTGACCATAAAGATTATGAACAGAATCTGTGAAAAAAGGTACCCTTGGCATGGTCCAACCCCCATTGCAGTGCGTATTAAAATCTGACACCAGTTGTACAGGGACTGAACAGCCTGTATTATTAGTGGGTTTGGTACCCCACAGAGCTTCCTTAGTGACATGGTCAAATGGCTTCTCCACAAAAGTCCACAAAACACATGAAGACTTATTGAGTAAACTCCCATGCATCCCCAAGAACCCTGTTGCCGGTGTTGCCTTGCTCCACTATTCCAAGGCTGAGACAAAAACCACATTGCTCCTCTGGACTTTTCAAAGGACCCTACTCTTGAGCACCCCTGAACAGACCTTACCAGACAGGTTGAGGAATGTGATCCCGTTGTAGTTAGTTGGAACACATCCTTTTTAAAAAGACAGTCAATCGCCCCTGGCACTCTACTTGGTGTTGACACAAATGTTGTAGAGGCATGCCCGCAGAAAAACTCATCCTTGAGAGTTTTGAAAGGCGATAAATGAAACTAGATACTCTCTGATTGCTGTATGGTGACTTCACCAGAAGCAGCAGTTTGGCATATAGTGACAAAATCTCCAAAACAAGGCTTCAAGCATCGATGAGAAGGTTTCTTCAGCCGTCATCTGTACTTACCACTCCTGTACGACTGAGAGCTTACACAGACGTAAGGCTTCAAGCAGTTTATTGTCACTCTCACTGGAGGTCTGTCTCCCTTTTTGCTGGACAACACTGTCTCAAACCTCTCAATTAATTATTACATTGGCTTGTATGTTTTATTTTGCAAGTGTTGCAGCATTATAGCAGGAGTCATTAAATCCTAGACAAGATCCTTTTATGTAGGTCAAAGCCTCACCTCTGGGAATAATATCTAAAAATAGAGCTCTACTTTTGAATTATTGAAAGCGTTTCCAAATGAATTTCTGAGTGTCACTAGCATTGAGTTATAGATTGTATTGTAAATGAATGTTTTGGTAGATGTTTTTTGTCTGTTTCTACATTGTCACATTTCCAAGTTATTTCAATGAACTGCAATGATATGAATGAATCTACATGAATATTATGTTAATGTCTGTCTGCATATGTTGCTCCATCGTTTGTGTTCAACTATCCGTCTCTTAAAGGACAACCGACGTCCCCAGACAAGTTGTGTCCATAATTTGTAAAATCACTTCAAATGACTTCTACTGAGCGTATTTTAATAAGATTCCACCGCATATAGCTATATTTTACGTTTTAAGACTCATGCTGAATATTCAGGAAGTCTTGTTTTTGAGTTGGTGACGAGTCCGTATGTGACGTCACGAAAGGACCACCCACTGACCGTGAAAAGGACGCATTCTCGCATTGTCCTTCCATCACGTATTTTACTGTAGTTGTTTGGTCTGGGGACCTCGTGTTGCACCCAAAAGCCGCCCGAGGGCGTCCAAGCGCCATTTAAGAATTTATCAGCCTGTGGAAACGGAGGTGGCCACAGGATGTCGCCATTTTGTGCCTTTTTTTTTTTGTGAGAGATTGTCCCTCAATGTTGCCTCAAAATGGCCCAAATAAATTCTTTAATAGATTGCAAACATGTATGCTTTGCTCTTCAGAACTAATTGAATCATATTCATAACTGGATGTGTAACAAGAAAGCATATTCTCCGAATCTGAAGCCATTGTTTTGATTCACAAGCAATGCAAGACGTCTTGGCGTGACGTCACGAAAGGGGGGGGCGGGACTTTCTGAAAATGCCCAATTCGCAGCTCAATTTTTTGCAGATTTTGGACACTTTAAGTCATTTTTATTGGTGTTTTGCCTTTGACTAAAAATATCATACTGCATATTTTGGGTATTTTAGATGCTATAAAACGTTTTTCTGGTGTCAGTTAAAAAATAAAAAAGTGACGTCGGTTGCCCTTTAAAGAGGGTTACAAAATTCCAACTGTGCTAATCATTTGCATGGCAATTACCATTTTCATTCCAAAATTAGCTGAATGACGGCTCGTTATCTTGCCAGTCCCATGAGTTGGGTCATTAGCATCTCAAGACACCACTATGCTCTCAGGCATACAGTATTTTCCAAACGTAATTACACCTTGTCACTTTTTTCAAATGCTTTTAGTATCTTTACTTGAAACGCAAGTGAGCACATGACACTTGGCCATACAATGTGAAATAGTCGGTTTGCAGCTTTTATCATAGTGTAAATGGTTGCCTCAAAGTAACTCAACACACAGCCGTTAATATCTAAACCATCGGCAACAAAACTGAGTACACACTGCCCAAATTAGGCCGAAGTAGCCCATTTTCGCTTCCTGTCATCTGATGCCTGAGGTGTTACAAAGTCTCGCATGTGAACGGGGAATAGGTGTTAAATATTATTTTCACGCAGAGCTCTGCACTACCTAATGATGGTATGAAGAAGGAGCTACAAAATAATGCGGGCCTAATACTGTATTTCTTTGATGTTTGTATATCTTCCGATAGATTAAAGGATCCTGGTCGGGGAAGAACCGAGTGCAGAACCCCTACAGTCATAAGAACATCTTTAAAAACTGCTGTGAGGTGCTGTGTGGGCCTACATACCCGAGGTATGGCCCAAGACGATGCTTACTGCCTCACATTGTTCATGTTCAAGTTAGGACGAATTGAAGGCTTTCTTACTAAAATAATGCCTGTGGCTAAGCAGGTTTTATGCGCCTTATTTGGTAGACTTGTGGCGGCACATGTGCGCACCGCGGAGACTCAGAGGAGTTTGTCTGCTAACTACTAATGGTGACATTGGTCAACATGTCTTCATTTTGCTTCATATGCTTCTAAAACTGCAATTAGTGGTGCAGGTCAGCAAACTTTTGCATTGTTTCTTTGCATTAAGCTAACGATCTGTAGGGTAAAGTAGTTATAGTCGTTTTAAAGACACTATGTTTCGTTCCTGTAGTTTTATGTTGAGTTTGACAGTAAACTGTAAGTGTCTTGGATTGCTCTGTATTTCCAAATGGTACTATTGTTAAGTCAGTCCAATTGAGTTTGATCGTCACCATACCATGCTTCAATCTCAGATCAAAACAAATATCACTTGTATCTATCTCACTGTATTTTGGATCAAGACATTTTGAATACATTTTTATATCCTACACAAACATGCAATTCTGAGAAGAAGCATCAGTTTCAGTTCCACTCGGTTACACACCCAGCTTCCGTCGACTGACTCATTGTTGTGTGTTGCTCCTTAGTGTCTTGGACAGGAGGGGCCTGATGCACGAAGAATCGCCTGTTTCTGCATCATCTGCTGCACCCTCCTCCTCCTCTTTATCCTTTTCCAACAGCAGCAAGCCAGCGCCACCAACCACTGTGAGCATAACATATGCACACACGTTAGCCCTCCCCCTACTTACACAGCTCCCTCAGTGCCCGAATAGAGAATGCAATGTGAAACACAATCTAAAGCCATAATGATAAAATGTACAGATGAGAGAAAGACGTGACCCGCTAATACACATTTTGCAGCATGTGCAGCAGCCATTTTGTCCTTTCTCATTTGCATATTGCTCCTGCAATGTTGACTGAACCATTGCACTATACTTAGAACGTCTGTTTGCTCACAAGTCAAAAAGTCATGCAGTGAAATAAGTTGAAATTTGACCTGCGGTAAAGTAGAATGCTAATGAAAATCAAGAAAGTACCAGCATGACAAAAAGCATTGGACCCCCTTTCTTCAGTTCCGTGTTCATTATAAAGCCTGTTATCACAAAATCACGATGGGATAACGGCCGGCTCTAACGATAACATTAAATTAAACCCTTGTGACCTATTTTTGTTGTCATCATTGTCTTCTTCTTTTCCTTTCGGATTTTCCCTTCAGGGGTCGCGACAGCGAATCAATGTCCTCCATCTATCCCGGTTTTGTGCATCCTCTTCTCTCACACCAGCTACCTTCATGTCCTCTTTGAGCACATCCATAAACCTCCTCTTCTTCGGTCTATGGGTCATCATTGTATAGAGTATAAATTGACCAAGAAAGAAACCAAATAAATGAAGATGGTCTAATAGTTTTTTTTGCATGACGGTATGTTGAAGTGTTACATTTCGATTGAAAGAATTTGTCTGTGGAGGAGGAGCTGAATTTAGCTTAGCTTTTCAAAGTTGTGTGCATCGACACCGACACGTGGGTCATTTAAGGTATGATGATGTTGTATCAACGATGACTGGACGTATTCTGCTTTCAGAAAACCACGGCGCCGCTCATCCCAAATGAGCACACACCCGATGATGCCAAGCCCCACATCGGCATCTCGCCAGAGCAGAGCTGCGCGCCTGCAGATCTCCCTCCTTCCTTCATTCCGCCTTTGGCTTCCCCCGAGACAGACGCCGAGGCCTCCGTTGCCAAGGACAAGAGCCACTAACCGCTTTCTTCCGAGTCCTGTCCGGTCAGCAACTCTCATTGCACCCCGACTGTGCGCTGGTGACTCACTTTCTCTCCTTCTCCCACGTGAGTGACTTCTCTCCCCCTTTTAGGGAGAGCAGTGATTTAATGGAACGTCAGTATCTTCCCGTCTCCCAAACAAGTGTCTCTGAGGGAGTAAAGACATTGTGTGCATGACAAAGGAGTTCGGATCGGCTGACTCTTCTTCTTCCAAACCTTGTATTAACTTTAAATGTACACCAACCAAGCGGCAAAGACATTCTTGCTCCTCTTCGTGTGTAAATTGTCATTCATTACAGGCCCCCTTTTCCGTTGTGCACACATTACATGCTCTATGCAATTCGGCAAGACTGGGAAAGTGGTGTAGCTGACATACTTTATTGGTTCCATACAGACAAGTCAAACATCTACCTTATATTCTGTGAACTGCTGCATTCAGTACTGTTACTATAGCAATGGAAACGCCCGTCCTTCCTTCCTTCCTTCCTTCCTTCCTTCCTTCCTTCCTTCCTTCCTTCCTTCCTTCCTTCCTTCCTTCCTTCCTTCCTTCCTATTTTTATATCCTTAATTGTTCAAGGTGTGAATAATATAACACTTGCTTCACACACACGAAATAACTTCACCTGCAGGCATTCCGCCATTTCTGTGTGTGCACGTATGTGTGTGCGCGCGCATATGTGTCTGCATGTGTATGTACAGTAGGCCTGCGTGGCTTTAGAGCAGGGGTGTCAAAGTCATTTTTTGCCGCGGGCCACATTGTAGTTATGGTTTCCTCTCGAGGGCCGTTATGAATTTGGGGAACCCATTAGAATGTTTAAATCCCTTCAAATATTACATATAGAGCACACAGCAAATTAATGAATAACTCGTTTTCAAATCTGAAGTCAAGAATAATGACTTTTATTGTGGTTGACATCCAAAAATATGACATTTTGGCTCAGATTTTAGCAATCATCATGGAATTTAACAAGTTTGATTTGCTTTCGCGGGCCGAAAAAAAATTATGTGGCGGGCCGGATTTGGCCAGCGGGCCTTGACTTTGACACCTGTGCTTTAGAGGCTGTTCGACCCTGGTAGCAATTGTGCCTTATAATGGACGCAACAGACGTCGGCCGAGAAAGACCCGAGTTAAATCCCAAATGCCGACATTAAAACTTTAGAAGGCATACATACTCAGAAAAAGTTAGTGATACACTGGAACTACGAGTTACGCAAGTACACCAGACCCGGTGGCACAGTGAAGTTCATTGCAACATTGAATCATGATGCACATTCTTTATAATTGGGTATTCAATAATATAGGTTATATATAAAAACATATATAATCGACAAGCAAAGCCATTGTTGAATTGTACTGTACATATCTGGATGTAGAAAGAGGCAAGAGGTACGCTGCAAAATCACACTCCAACCAATCAATCACCCCACGGATGTCCACTTTCTTTCTCCGGCTCCCTTCCTAAGAAAGAAAGGCAACTCAGTTTCACATCTTTTAATTTGCATCATTCAGGTGGAGGTTGGCCTAGTGGCTGCTTTAAATGCAGGAAATAAAAACGGAAGTAGGCAAGGGTGTGTGAGTGACAGGAGGACAAAAAATGTGAGGAAAGTCAAGCTCATTTTTGGTGTTGAAAATGTTTGCAAGTTTGTGATTGTGTGCTCTTGTGTCATATGCGTGAGAGAGAACAAGTGTTAGTTCACTATATGTGTGTAGAAGTGCTAAGTATTGGACGCTGCCAACAGATGTGGTTAAAAGTGACAAATTCTCATATAGTAGTCATGTCGATGATTTCATTTTTTATTATAGCCAAAAAAGACAATGATTTAGAAAATTGAGAGATTTAGTCATTCCTGGCAGCTTTTTTTCTTTGTGATGTGATGATGCATGAAGAAAGGATGATGGACATTAAAGCCGTTTAATATGTTTTTTTTCTCTCTCTCTTTGAGGACAAAAGAAGTCGTTTGGAAATGGGTGAATGTATGCAAGTTATATATATCATAATATCCAGGCTGATTATTTATTTTCAATTGGAGGATTTTTGTTTGGTTTTTGTTTTGTTGATAAATTTGCCATGATCAGACCAGAATGCTCTGATATACAATATATATGACATCACGTATACAGATACAGTACTCTTTATTTATGTCCACTTTGTTTGGTCTTAACACTGTGATTCCCTGTATTTTATTCCAGTTACTCCACTTCTTTTTACATGATCAATATGTTGGTTAAATAAACCATATTGTATTAACAATGTCTTTTCGAAGTGGGCATTTGGAAACTCAACTCAGCTTTATTCTTAAAGCAAAAGAAAAAGAAACAGCCACAGAACACAGTCCTGTACATGTACAAAAATGATAACATTTTCAAAATAAAGCGAAAAAATAAGAATCATCCAAGTGAAAAATAAAAGACCACCAAACCAGGTGGAAAGTGTTCGCGTTGAAGACCGAACGTTACCTGGAAAATTTGGGTTGGAAATTACAGATAAACCATTATAGTTTTTCAGGGCGGAGATATATATATATATATATATATATATAGCAAAAAAACAAAAACAAACAAACTTCAAAACCCCAGTGAGATTATTCACATGACTCAATTTGCAGTTTTCAACATGCTTCTTACACACTCAGTTCTTGCAGGCATCGTTGGACATCATCTATCACCTTTTTTTCCATCTCTTTGCTGGTATCTGACCAGCCATCCTGAAGCTCCCTTTCCGGCCGGGCCTCTTCAGGCTTCACATCCAGCTTCTCTGAGCTCTCAAAACAGCCTGAATCCCTCGGCTCCTTCGGTCTTGTTTCCACCTCCTCCTCTTCCCCATCCTCCTCCTGTGGACTGGATTCATCCTCAGCTGCCAAATCATTGATATGTTTAGGACAGGATATTTAAATCTGTATCTGTATGTGTGTGTGTGTGTGTGTGTGCGCGTGTGTGTGTGGTTTTTGTTGTTGTTTTCTTAGGTGGTCGCAAAGCGTTTCTGCAATTCATTTCATTTCACACCTACCGCAGAGTTAGGACGGAGGAAATTAAAAAGAAATTGTGTGGAAGCGAGATGAGCTCGAATGTCAAGATATCTTGCAAAAGATTGAACCCGAGAGTGAGTATAAGGCTGCATAAGTACAAAGTTTGTCGTTACGTGGCTGAGACCAAGAAGTAGGATGGTGGCATAAAAGATTCCCGACAGGAATCTGTCGGGAATTTCAGAATGAATACGAGATAAATTTCTGACGGACAGTGCAGACTTTCTTAAATATATGATAGGAAATTGACTTTTAATATGTTTTACAATCCTTGTAAAAGGAATATTAATTTTTTACGTAAATTTTCACACACCAGAGAAGATATAAAAATGACCAAGTACAGTAATTAAGTCATTCACTGCCATTCCCAAATTTATTCAGCAATTGAAAAGCATGACGTGGAGCGCACTACCCGAATTTGTTCGGGTTTTGGTTTTTCTTCCGATAAAGCGCTGGTCAGACCTCTGTCAATGTTTTTCCCTTCCACGAGGGAGCAGCATGTGCCTTTTGTGCAGTTGCCCCCCACTTGCACCTCATTTTACTCCAGATTCATATAACTTGGGAATTAACGTTTTTTTTTTTTACAAAAGAAGAGAGTCTAAGGTTTCTTACGATGCATTGAATGTTTATGTAGTCCCAAAACTCAATATTCTCACTCAAATTTGAGTGAAAATGACAAAAACCTTGGCACTGGAGTGGACGCATTTTTGCACATCGTCTGGCAGTGAACAAGTTAAAGTGAGTCTTCACAATCATCAAATTAGCGCTTTCACCATTCATTTGCAGTCGGTATTCATCTCGTGCTTTGGAGGGTGTCTCGGAGTCATCAATAACATAATGAAAAGGCACTCGATTTGCTGCCTGTAGCTTTTTGGAAAAAAATAGTTGCGAGAGGGTCAGAGAAGTTACTGAAAACAAGGAGGAAGTTGTCAATATTGAGTGTAGCCTCTGGCTTTGTCGAAATGCTGTTGCTTTCTGCATTGACGTGACCCTCAAAATGCCGTCATTTGAACTATAGTGGGAAGGAAAAATGAATATCAAATGTGCTGCAACGCTATCACTTTTGAATTTTCACTGATTTCATAATAAGGGCCCTAAAGTAACTGGTGATGAAAAATATGCATAGGTTTCCTTTTAATTGTGGTTTTAAACCAGTTGAATAGAAAGACATGAAGAAGGATTACTAAACCTACAATCTCTGAGCAGATCAGCAACGCTCAGGATCTTGGCACGTTGATCCGGGTCTGTGATGTTCAGCTCATTGAGGTCAGACTCCCTCAAACACCTGAAGTCTTCCAGGTTCTGAAATCCATGCATGGACAGCAAGGAAGACAACTCCTGGAAAATGGGGGGAGGTCATTTGTGCAATTGAAAGTCTTCCACTTTCACTAACTGGCCATTCACATAGAGATGTACTGTCGTTTTGAACAACCGACTTGTAGCTCTTGATTGTGATCAATTAATAGGCCTGTCGGATTTACCATAAAGGGATAAAAGAAAGACTAGTAAGAGATCATACCATCATCCCAATGCAGTCTAGGACCTCCTCCAGGGTGGATGGTTTTGACTTGTTTCTGTTGGTCTTGCTGTCACAACGTCTTCGCCTGGCAGGGGGGCTCTCGTTGGGGAGGAGATTGACGTATATGAATTTAAAGGAGCCCACCTTGTTGTGGAGTTTTCCTGTCCAGGTGCCCACGGCAGGCTTCTCCATAATGTGGATGATGTCTCCTCTCTGGAGGAGGAAGGAAGCACAATTTTGAGATGTAATCTAACGTTTCCACCTTATTGCTCCCATGCATGATCCTTTCTGTGAAATATGGGCGCGACTTCTGCGATAGTAAAAGTGGTGTTTTGTTTCCATGGAAACTGTCCGAGTCTACTTTCCATGACAGTTACAGACTTTAATCCCTGTTGCATGATTGACTGTTGCTCTGCCTTTCTTCATCCAGGTATGCCTCCAAACTACCAATGTTCACTATTCTTGGTAGACTGGTAGACTCGCCTGAAGTTTCAGGGACTCCACATCGTAGGGACTGGGAATGAAGTCGGTGTGCACCACGGCGCGGCCACAGAAGGGTCCGTCAAAGGAGACGGCATTCTCTTCCAATTTCATGCTGTCCCTCTGACAATAACCGCTGTCCAGACTCTGTCTGTCGCTATCTGAAGAGGAAGGACACATATGGACCAAAATACTTGACGGCAAAGAGAGTCATTGTTTGAGGACGTCTTACTGCCAGACAAAGGACAGGTGACAGGAATATCTTCTGAGCCCATGGAGGATGTTGACATCCTCTGGCCTCCCCACTTGGGGGACACGACTTCCTCACTTCTCTCCCCTTGAAGAGGCTAAAACCAATATGCGTCAAGTTTTTGTAATCATTTTTGTATGACTATTATTTACAGTTAACTGCTTTAAGTGTGCAATGTTTCGTATCATATTTACCCCCACCTCAGACAGAACCTTCTGCACCATCTTGGAGTTCCTGCAGTTTATCGTACGGGAGATGACGTAACGCCACTTCTTGCTCAATTTGCCGCCGCTTTTCCCTGCGTCTTCCACCTGAGAAGGGCACACAATCGTTTCACAGCTTCGTCCCCTTTCTACATTTGTTTGTGTTTCTTCCTGATTCAGAATTATTCATGTTGATTACAACCTTATCTATTTTTTCATATGCCCAAATTAGCAACTGACAACTACAGTGGGTGCTATAACTCTAAATCACAGTAATTGCTTCTTCTGGTAATTTGCTCTTAAGTTTTTGTGTTTTTCATCACCTGGTCACATTTTGGTCTTGAAACGTGCTGAATATACAGAATACGTTGATCACATTGGCCCATTGTAATTGTGACTGGTTCAAATTGTTTATTTGCACGAACGCACAACCCAGAGTGAACATCGTGAATATCTCTGCTTTTCAAGAAAAATGAAGTGAAATGTCTGTAGACTGGTTGTCAGCTCGACTGTTGCGGCTTTCTGCCTGTCGTCATGCAAAGGACATCCTGTCTGCACTATATGCTCAGAAGCACTTGACCGCACAAAATGCATTCATATCTGCTTCCAGTAAACTGCGGTGTGCGGAATCAGGAAGTTCTGCACTTCTGCAACACTTGTTTTTGACCCACATTAAGGGTAGTATTATGTGTTTGGAGAAATACCAACAGTTATACTTTTCACTGAAGCAGTGAAGAGTGTGTCTACGTCACTGTCAGTCCATCCAGTCATAGACTAGCTGGAGGGAAGATTTCGAAAACATTGCTTGTCAGAGCTAGCACAAAACAAAAATGTCAGACAAAGCCTACTAAAACATTTTGAATTTCCATCCATCCATCTTCTGCCGCTTATCCGGGGTCGGGTCGCGGGGGCAGCAGCTTCAGTAGGGAAGCCCAGACTTCCCTCTCCCCAGCCACTTCTTCCAGCTCGTCCTGGCGGATCCCGAGGCGTTCCCATGCCAGCTGGGAGACATAGTCTCTCCAGCGTGTTCTGGGTCGTCCCCGGGGTCTCCTGCCAGTGGGGCATGCCCGGAACACCTCGCGAGGGAGACGTCCCGGGAGCATCCTAATCAGATGCCCGAGCCACCTCATCTGGCTCCTCTCGATGTGGAGGAGAAGCGGCTCGACTTTGAGCCCCTCCCGGATGACCGAGCTTCTCACCTTATCTCTAAGGGAGAGCCCGGACACCCGACGGAGAAAGCTCATTTCGGCCGCTTGCATCCGGGATCTCGTTCTTTCGGACACAACCCATAGCTCGTGACCATAGATGAGGGTTGGGACGTAGATCGACCGGTAGATTGAGAGCTTTGCTTTTTGGCTCAACTCCTTCTTCACCACGACAGATCGGTACAAAGTCCGCATCACGGCAGACGCCGCACCGATCCGCCTGTCGACCTCTCGATCCCTTTCACCCTCACTCGTGAACAAGACACCCAGATACTTAAACTCCTCCACTTGAGGCAAAAACTCCTCCCCGACCCGGAGAGGGCACTCCACCCTTTTCCGACTGAGAACCATTGTCTCAGATTTGGAGGTGCTGATTCTCATCCCAGCCGCTTCACATTCGGCTGCGAAACGCTCCAGCGAGAGTTGGAGAGCTCCACTTGAAGGCCCCAACAGTACAACATCATCTGCAAAAAGCAGAGATGCTATACTGAGGCTACCAAAACGGAAACGTTCAACGCTTCGGCTGCGCCTAGAAATTATGTCCATAAAGGTTATGAACAGAATCGGTGACAAAGGGCAGCCTTGGCGGAGCCCAACCCTCACTGGAAACGATTCCGACTTACTGCCGGCAATGCGAACCAGACTCTGACATCGGTCATATAGGGACCGAACGGCCCGTATCAGCCGCTCCTGTACCCCATACTCCCGAAGTACCCTCCACAGAACTCCACGAGGGACACGGTCAAACGCTTTCTCCAAGTCCACAAAACACATGTAGAGTGGTTGGGCGAATTCCCATGCGCCCTCGAGGACCCTGCTAAGGGTGTAGAGCTGGTCCACTGTTCCGCGGCTGGGACGAAAACCACACTGTTCCTCCTCAATCTGAGGCTCGACTTTCCGACGGACCCGCCCCTCTAGGACCCCTGAATAGACCTTTCCAGGGAGGCTGAGGAGTGTGATCCCTCTGTAGTTGGAACACACCCTCCGGTCCCCCTTTTTAAAAAGGGGGACCACCACCCCGGTCTGCCAATCCAGAGGCACTCTCCCCGATGACCACGCAATGTTGCAGAGGCGTGTCAGCCAGGACAGCCCCACAACATCCAGAGCCTTTAGGAACTCCGGTCGGATCTCATCCACCCCCGGGGCCTTGCCACCGAGGAGCTTTTTAACCACCTCGGTGACTTGAGTCACAAGGATCGGAGGGCCCACCTCGGAGTCCCCAGACACTGCTTCCTCCAAGGAAGGCGTGTTGGTGGAGTTGAGGAGGTCTTCGAAGTACTCTGCCCACCGGTTCACGACGTCTCGAGTCGAAGTCAGCAGCGCCCCACCCCCACTGTACACAGTGTTAGTGGTGCACTGCTTTCCCCTCCCGAGACGCCGGATGGTGGACCAGAATTTCCTCGAAGCGTTCCGGAAGTCGGCTTCCATGGCCTCACCGAACTCTTCCCATGCCCGTGTTTTTGCCTCGGCGACCACAGAGGCTGCATTCCGCTTGGCTAGTCGATACGTGTCAGCTGTCTCAGGAGTCCCACAGGCTATATAAGCCCTGTAGGACTCCTTCTTCAGCTTTACGGCATCCCTTACTACTGGTGTCCACCAGCGAGTACGGGGATTGCCTCCACGACAGGCACCAACCACCTTACGGCCGCAACTCTGATTTGCCGCCTTAGCAAGGGAGGTACGGAACATGGTCCATTCGGACTCAATGTCCCCCACCTCCCCCGGGACATGTGTATAGTTCTGCCGGAGGTGGGAGTTGAAACTCCTTCTGACAGGGGATTCTGCCAGACGTTCCCAACAAACCCTCACAACACGTTTGGGTCTTCCAGGTCGGACTGGCATCTTCCCCCACCAACGGAGCCTACTCACCACCAGGTGGTGATCAGTTGACAGCTCCACCCCTCTCTTCACTCGAGTGTCCAAAACATGAGGCCGCAAATCCGATGATACAACTATAAAGTCAATCATCGAACCGCGACCAAGGGTGTCCTGGTGCCACGTGCACATATGGATACCCTTATGTTTGAATAAAGTGTTTGTTATAGACAATCCGTGTTGAGCACAGAAGTCTAATAACAAGACACCACTCCTGTTCTGATCGGGGGGGCCATTCCTCCCAATCACGCCCTTCCAGGTCCCACTGTCATTGCCCACATGAGCATTGAAATCGCCCAGCAGAACAAGGGAGTCCCCAGGGGGAGCGCTCTCCAGCACACCCCCTAAGGTCTCCAAAAAGGATGGGTACACTGAACTGCTGTTTGGTGCATATGCACAGACAACAGTCAGAACCCGTCCCCCCACCTGAAGGCGGAGGGAAGCAACCCTTTCGTCTACTGGGGTGAATCCCAATGTACAGGCGGCGAGTCGGGGGGCAATAAGTATGCCGACACCTGCTCTACGCCTCTCACCGTGGGCAACTCCAGAGTGGAAGAGAGTCCAACCCCTCTCGAGAGGGCTGGTACCGGAACCCAGGCTGTGTGTGGAGGCAAGCCCAACTATGTCTAGTCGGAACTTTTCAACCTCGTGCACCAGCTCAGGCTCCTTCCCTGTAAGAGAGGTGACATTCCACGTCCCCAGAGCTAGCTTCTGCAGTCGAGGGTCGGACCGCCAGGGTCCCCGCCTTTGGCTGCTGCCTAGCTCACATTGCACCCGACCCCTCTGGCCCCTCCCATGGGTGGTGAGCCCTTGAGAAGGGGGACCCACGTTTCCTCTTCGGGCTGAGCCCGACCGGGCCCCATGGGTGTAGGCCCGGCCACCAGGCGCTCGCCAACGAGCCCCATCTCCAGGCCTGGCTCCAGAGAGAGGCCCCGGTGACCCGCGTCCGGGCAAGGGAAAACTAGATCCATTTGTCTTTCTCATCATACGGGGTCTTCTGAGTCGTACTTTGTCTGGTCCCTCACCCAGGACCTGTTTGCCATGGGTGACCCTACCAGGGGCATGAAGCCCCAGACAACCTAGCTCCTAGGATCATTGGGACACACAAACCCCTCCACCACGGTAAGGTGACGACTCATGGAGGGGTCACTGTCAGTGCATCTGTAAAATCCACAAAATCATTAAAATCATATAATAATAACAAAGTAGGCTGGTACAATAAATGTGATAACAAAGATCTTGAATATTTTTGAAGACTATCAATATTTTTATTATAACTGTGAATTATAACACCATTTGAAAAAAATATATTTATAACATGACACCTGACAAATTTTACCTTCTTTTCTTCCTTAATTCAAATATGGCCTATGAACATTTTTCCCACCACCTGTCCTGCTTTTATGAATCCACAAGAACAGTATGATTTAATCTAACTTTCGTAAAATCCTCACTTCATAAAAACTTAAAACAACAAGAACCAAAACTAAACAAAGAACAATGCCACAAAAAAAAAACCCACACCATCTCTTCCGAATGGGTGACTGGATGACTCACAGTCTGATCAAGGCCGAACTCCTTGTCCGGTGTGACGGGTGAGGTCACTTTGGGTTTCATGAAGTCCTTAAAGCTGCTTGACCTCTGCAGAGTGAGCTGCAAAAATATATTTCTTTAAACCTACATCACCAATCGGAACACCATCAGAAAAGATTTGCTGCGATTCATTTCATTTCACACAGATGCACGCATGCACACAAACGCACATGCATATTTCTTCATCTCCCAAAACGTGTGAAGACATGACTTGAATGTGACTTTATCCTTCTCTACCTTTTCCTGCTCAAGAGGTCAAACAGAGGCACCATGAAATAGTTGAATACACTTGACGCACATTTAACTTGAAAACACTTTCACAGCAATGGGAAATGTATTTGAGCACAAAATGTGGAAGCAGAAAGTGTCGGGAAAACCTCGTGCACTGTATGTCTCTGTATATGTATATGGGGCTTACTGTACTGCTGGCTCAAAGGTGCGAGGTGCGTTGGCAAAATTGACTCGCCTTTCCCATTTTAGAGGGCATTATAGTAAGTACCATGGCATTTCGAGATAAGTGCACTTTATGGTGGCAGTGAGCTCGATTTGAGACAATTACATGTCGTGTATTTAAAGCAACCACACAGATTTGTCCGCTAAATATGAAAAAATGATTCAAAATTCAATTGACATGTTACAAGTTTGCATCGACATGTTAGCAACGACTAGGCATGACTTGAAGCAATTGATTTGAACTCAAATGCATGTACTGTTGGTATATAACATAAAAATATTCACAGCTCTACGTACAAAGACTAATAATTACAGTACAATGTTTTACTGACTAATTTAACATAACAGTTGTGGAAGAGGTTCAATCAATTTGTCTTTGCTTGCATACATGTGAAGGCATTAATTACACAGCAACAAAGGCAAGCACGGCGGATGGCTCAGCACAATAAATTGGGTGGCAGCATTAAATTATGTTACACATGATCATAATGTAGTAACAAAATAATAACTTGGGGAAAATGCCATAATGTGGAAAATCACACCGCAGAATTGTGAATAAAAAAATAAGAAAGACAAAATTATTATTAAGGTCCCCAGTGACGAGGGGTAAAACTGAAATGTTGTTGTTTATTTTATTTGTTATCTTTAATTAAAACTACTTCTGCAGCCATGATTCACATGCAGTTTACCAGAATAGAGGAACTAAATCTTTTTTTTCTCACACGTTAACAACTTCAAGCAGTTAGACTATGTGTCTGTGTCTTTGTGTGTGTGTGCGTGCGTGCGTGTGCGTGTATGTGTGTGTGTGTGTGTGTGTGTGTACGTGTGTATGTGTGTGTGTGTGTGTGTGTGTGTGTGTGTGTGTGTGTGAGTTAGATCAGCTGAACCACAAGGTTTGTTCTACTGTATTGCACAAATTTCCTTGGAAGAAAAAAAATCCTCTGTTTCAATATCAAATTTGTTCGTACAGTTTATTACTAGTATAGTCATGTATTTAGGTAACAAAATGCCTCTGCTCGTGCCCCACCGTCCCCACATTTAAATACACTCGAACAATCAAAAACTTCCCTCACCTTTTTCTTCTGCACCTGCTCCTTCTCCAAAGCATTGGAAGACTTTCGCCTCAACATTTATTTGTCGTCGGCGGGCAGGCGACTTGGAAGTAAACAAGAAGGTGGGTGAAGGTTTCTGTTCCTGTCTTTAGAGTAACAGGACAAATGTGAAAATAGATGAGGCAGAGACTCTGCTGAAAGCAGAGCACACACTAAGGGGAAGTCGCATAACCGCATGGAAACAAACCCAGGACTGCACACTTCACTCCTGCAGTCAGCGCTTTAATACACGACTAAACAGTTTACCACCATTGCTAAATGCTTTTGCATTTGGTGCCACGCACTTTGAGATACAAGTTCCGTTTGTTCCTTGACCGTGCTCATAACACAAAACCCTCATCATAATATCTCCCATTAAAAAGGACGGTCATGTCATTCATCTGTTCTAGCATCAGAAAGCAGTCAATTAAAACTTTTGTAATGTGTTCTAAAAATACACTGTCACAATATAATTTAATCAATTGAAAAATAATTTCAAGAATGAAATAGATTTCTGGTGTGTGTGTCTGAGGACAAAGCGTATAAGCATGTTCGTTGTGTTGCATCAATACATACAGTTACATATGTTGTATCTTCCAAAATGCGATTTTCTGCGATGGGTATTGAGCAATTTGCCACCACGCAGCACCCTAATCCTGAGTTGGGCCAATTGATGGCTCATGTCTCGAAAAAACCAAAAGTAGGGTATTTGGTATCACAATTAAGGCATCACAAGTCATTGTTTGCACATCAACAACATGAAGGGATTGAGTATTATTCAGTAAGGTGCATCTCATGATGCACCTTTTCCTTATTCACCACAATGTGAATCACGCTCACGCTCTTTAAAGCTGTTGCTCATGTGTCCGCACTGTGATTCATCAGCAAAATGGAACTGTATAGTGCCACTTAGCAGTTTTTTTTTTTGACAACGATACTAGTGCAGCGTGTTCTACCGGAAACAAATTCCTTGTGTGTTCTACATACATGGCAATAAAGATGATTCTGATTCTGATTCTGATTCTGATTCTGATTCTGATATTTTCCTCAGTTGTGACTATTCATTCCACTTTTCACATAAACCACTGCGTAACTCCAAAAACAAACAAGGACAATTAGACTTCATTCCAAATTATTATTTTGTCTCTGATTTTCCCAATTTGTAAATGGAAAGGATGTCCGTACAATTTTCAAGTCATCAACCATCCATCCATCCTTTTTCTCATCCACTTATCCTCTCCAGGGATGTCGGCGTGTTGGAGCCGATCGGGCAGTACGCGGGGGACGGGTACACCCTGAACCGGTTGCCAGCCAATCACAGTGCACACAGACCAACAACCATTCATCCTTACAATCACATCTTGGGCCACTTTAGAGCGTTCAAGCAACCTACCACGCAGGCTTTTTGAATGTGGAAGGAAATTATAGTAATTGGGGGAGACTGAAACGTCCAAATTTCAGATATTGTTTCTATATTTTGTGGCAGACATACAGCAGATAGTAAAAGGGAAAAGGGAAGTGTAGTGTAAACCAGGTCTGTTTTTTATTTATTTTTGTACTCTTGCAAAACTATAAATATACAATGCCCAATTTCAGCTTCCGCTCACGCTACCTCAGCTCGCTCTACACTCGGTTGTCACATTTTGCTGACACGTCATTTAACAGCCAAAGCTAAACCTTTTTAATCGCTAAACACAACATCAACACTAGCAACCCGAGTGGAGTCAGTACACCTGCACTACATAAGGAGTTACGACACTTAAGTGTGATGTTTGCCTTTTATCATATCAATGCTTTGTTTTCATAAAAACTGTCAGAAATATATTCTTTTATCATACGGTAAGTCAAGTATCAAAAATATTCTTGAAAATATTATGTATATAGCCCCAAGAGTCTAAAAGTGGTATTCTGATTGTACTTGTGTAAAAAACAAACTCCAGCTGTTGTATTCCATCTCAGAAGTCACAGCTAATTACCGGTACCCTCGAATATAGGACAAGTCCCACGGCGGGTCAATTGTTAGGCACAACTATACTTGTGGTCAATAGAATCAGTAAGAATACATCCAATTGCAAGTGGCACATTTTCTACTTTATTTGAAGGATCTGCAGTTTCAGGTGAACAGAACAAAGTAGAGTACAGTAATAATGTTCGACGTTTGACAAAAAGGGGTGCATTTGAGTTACCTCAGCAACGGTATACTTAGAACATGATAAAAAACACAAATACATTACGCAGTGGAATTACATAAATAGTTGAAAAAGCATCAAAATCATGATTATGATTGCAAGATTATTTTTATGTTTGGAACAAAAAGGTCAGTATCCAAATTCCTCGGTTTCTGTGTCCCCCTGATACTGTACATACTATGGGTAGAATAGACACAACAGAGCCAGAGCCAAAGTGGCAAGGGTGGGCGAAGGGGAGCGGATGGTAGAAGAAGATTTGAACTCCGCGAGGGGTTCAGTGTGTCTCAGCATCCAGCTCTTCTCCTCCTGGAGGCCCTGACGGTCCAGCTCAAGAGCCATCACCTTCCGGATGGTCTCATAATATAGGTTCAACCAGCGCAGCTGCAGTGAGAGTAGAAAGAGCATTTTCGAAAGCAGTGATTCACTACTGCTGAAATATCATCTGGTGTTTTATGGAGATGTGAACGAGTACTACTTTTGCTCTGTGTGAATATTTGTTCAGAACCTTTTCAATACATGTAGTACACAGAATAGAGTGGACTACTTGTGCTAAAAACACCACAATGGCTGCATTAAAATTATTCAGGTTAGCCTAATCCCATTATCAAGTCTTTTTTTTCTTATTGTTACCACTATACAGAATATACTGTACATAAAAGCAAGGATCTTGGAAGCTGACACATGATTTTAGATGTTATGCTGCTACGCATACTGTAGTTTGGTGTGCCCATGTTTGTAATTTACGCAACGTAATTTTCTTCCAAAATGACACTAGAAATTGTCACTTTTGCTTTTGTGAATAATACTTTCATCTTTACTTGGAGGGACAAGAACTGAGGGTGTAGTTTGAGAGGAACCAGCACTCTTACAGCAGGGAAATGAAAACATGTCAGATCTGAAACCACATTTCATTTTGTTTACACCTTTGCAACAGGAACCTGATCAGATCTAGAATAAAAACAAACCAAAAAAACTTCCCATATATCAAGACGATGAGAACTCGCATATATTCTCGGATTTAAATACATTGTTTTCATTATTCTCATACAATTACCTGGACTGGGCTCAGAAGAGAGACGTCAATCAACTTCCTGTCATATGGAACCAAAGACACAGTCTCAAACGTCAAGTAGTTATGGCCATACTGTAAGAGATGAATGGGCTCAATTACCAGACACAGCTTATGAAAAATAAATGCTTGAATGATCTGTTAATATACCTTTGTAGGGGCGGGCACAACCACTGCAACGTCTTCAATGCGAATGCCAAAGTCGTTATCCTTGTAATATCCGGGTTCTATGAAAAAAAAATCCGGTGAATTCTCACAAATGGCCTCATATAAACGTAATTGTCATGAAAAAAAGTCTCACCTATAGATGTGAACATTCCTTCTCTAAATGGAATGTTCTTACTCTGAAAACCGACGGGCCCTAAAAAACAAATAGTAGAATAAATTATTTTATTCAATGCATTGTGCTTTTTAAAAATGTAGAAAATTAAATCAATGAGTGGAATAAAATAACAAAACTACAAAATGTGAAAATAGAAAAATAGCATGTTAATATTTTGGAGTATTTTTTAAATCATGTTTTCTCTCCACAAAGGTCACGGTGGGTGCTGAAGCCTATCCCAGATGTCTTCAGGTGGGACACCTTGAACTGGTTGCCACAGAGATAATCAACCATCCACTCTCACATTCACACCGAGGGACAATTTAGCCTGGCATGCATGTTTTTGTAATGTGGGAGGAAACCGGACCCGGAGAAAACTCACGCCGGAGCGAGGAAAACATGCAAATTCCACACACATGCACCAGAGCCAGATTCGAGCGTTGACTTCTGCACTGTGAGGTGAGCGCACTAACCACGAGACTAACGGGCTTCATGATATATATATATATATATATATATATATATATATATATATATATATATATATATATATATATATATATATATATATATATATATATATATATAAATGCAGGTTGTGGTGATTCTATTTGTAGAGCTGTTTTTTGTGTGTGTATTTGGTGTTAAAAAAATCGAAAACCACTCAAAAATAAAGATATTCTGCCATAGTAGGTACGAGACAAGAAGATTACGTACACTCATGAACCCCGAAATAATTTCCGACGCCATGTCCTGTGCCATGGCCGTAGTTGAGGCCCACTTCCCACAAAGCTCTTCGGGCCAGCATATCCATGTTTACACCTGGGGAAGGACCACAAGCTTACACACTAAAGACAGCCTGCTGCAATAACAGGAATAGTCCAATATTACCATCTAGTGCAGGGGTCGGGAACCTTTGGCTCGCGAGCCATATATGGCTCTTGATGATTGCGTATGGCTCGCCGATAAAATTAAATACATATTCTCGCTTTTTCGCCGTTCATTTCCTCTTGGGGCTGCAGTTGGCGAAAAGCGCAATTTTGATTGGATGACACTGACCTGGGTTGGCGGAAAGCGCAATTTTGATTGGATGATACTGGCCGTCATGTTGAAACAGGTAAACGCTCCTTTAAATGAGCCCAACTAGTAAAAAAATGACGAGTAGACTCCAGCTTGAATGCATTTCGCGATTCTACTTTACAATTACACAATAACGTCGATGAAACAGTCGAATGTTAGTGATATTTTAACACGCCCCATGTTAACGTTAGCATCAATATACTTCTGCGAGAAGTATATTGCAGATAGCAAGTGTGGAAGCTAATGAGCCGTGTGCAGGCTAGCTAGCAGTAACTTCGCCTGTAGACCCGGCAAGTTGACTTTCATTCCTATCGTTTGGCTGGATTTTTACCAATCATGAGGAACGGAAAACCATTCATGTTAACGGTGAGTACTGTCACAAAGTTATTTTAAATAATACATTCTGACATTTTGTTGAAAAGTGGCGAGGGGGCGTGTGTGTGTGTGTGTGTGGCTCTCACTGAAAAACATTTCAAAATATTTTACTTTTATGGGTCTCTTAGTCAAAAAGGTTCCCGACCCCTGATCTAGTGGTTACATTCAGACTTTAGATGCTAATGAGTGAAATTTCCCACCTCTCGTTCCTGAAGGAAATACGGTTCGAGATATTTCTATGTTCCCCATAAGAACTCTGGTGTAGGCCTCCTATTCAACAACACGGGTATATCAATGTCAGTTGATTTCAGACTGCGAAAGTGTCAGAATGGAAAGTGATTTCCCATACATCGTGCCTTGTGATATGAGTGAATGATTGACTTGAAGTTTTGCAAGTCACATGCTGTCATTTGCGCTTCATGGTGGCAGTGAGCACAATTCTACTCACTTCAAAAAAAGCAATCATTCTTCAAATTGCTTATTGCCACTCCGAGCTGAAGTTTGCTGTCCAAATAAACATCAAAGAGAAATGCACCATTTGTATCCAAATCAACTACATAGTTTTGCTAGGAAAGTTAGCTTAGCTTAATACAAACAATTGGCATGCTAATATTTAGCATTCATAGAAGCAATTGATCGTGCAAATGGTGACACAACACATGTAGACAGATAATATAACATAGGCACATACTCTTCACCCTTTATGAAGAATGACAATAATAATAATAATATTATTAATTAGCAATATTTTAACTGATTTACTCAGACTTGTAGTTGAACAAATACCATACCCTTTTAAATGTCTGTATGATTATAGTTTACAGTACTGCCTCCCTGTGGCCAATATCGCTACAAACAGTGATGCAGAAACAGTTTCATTATTCGCATTCTATGCAATCATGTTTTACATTTATGCAGTGGTGGACCGTCAGGCCCTGCAAGGCCTTCTCTGCTGGCCTAAAAATATCTGAATCACGGACTGATGTTCATGATATTTTGTCCATGAATTATTAAATAATTCCACATTATCTTTCAGCTTCCTTTCATTGATTTTCCCCTGTTGTGCTGCTTCCATTTGTGTGTTTTTGTATTTAAGCATTTAACCAATCACATTTCAGCCATTATCATTACCAGGGTAAAAAATCTACCTGTACGCCTTCACAATCAGTTCTGCGGGCCCTGTAGCATAACATAAGTGTTGATAAAACTGTTGCTTTACACCAAGGCCTTCTCGTAGGCCTTATTTTCTGGCTAACGATACTCTCTAGTGGGCTTGTAATTAATCACACCACATTTTTAATGAGTCGCAGTAGCAGCTGTACCTGCAGTAAAGGTTTTATAGTCATAAAATAGTTATTTAGAGTTGGATTGATTCAGATGTAGCACTATTGAAGGCCTAGGGGTGAAATGCATGGCTCGCCAGTGTATTTATTTTGTCATTAAGTACATTATTATAAAGTGTTTTTTTTACTTTGAAAAACATCCATATCCCCTTTGGTTTTGGGGGGTGAAACTGATTCATTGAATTTTCTTTCATTTTGAGTAAGATACATTATGATCGTTTTGACTTTTCAATTCCAGACGTATCTCAAGCTAACACTGTATTACGATGACTATATATCAGATTCAAACTTTTACTTTTTGCATAGGAGTGGGGGTCCCCCAATGGACTGTCCGTGTGATGTCGGTGGTCCCATCTCTGACGGTGTAGAGAAGTCATGACAACAAAGCAAACACAAATGATGTGTCTCTTCATGGGAATGTGCACGTGTGTGTTCTTACTCACAAGTACTGGCCACCAGAGTCAACCAGGTACATGTCATCCACTTTTAGCTTCCTGTTGCTTTCTGCTGTTGGGCTACGGCAGGAAAATCATCAGGAGATAACAAACCAATAACGAAAAAAAATTAACCCAATTTTAGCGTTTAGTGACTATAATCCATTCCTGGCCCATAATTCGTTTGTTTCTTCCTGTGTGTGGATTGGTCCAAATTCAAATCCAAATTTCCTTTTTTGTAAGCTTGTGTGGGTATTCCCAAATGTTGAAGAGGTTCAGTAAGTGGAAAGAAAGAAAAACTCCACATTTTCCAGAATTATAATGAATTTACACAGATGTTATCAGGCAGTGAGCACGTAACAATAAAAAAGAAGCTAAATTCATATATCAATTACCGTAGGACATTTACCTGTAATGTGCCAGTGCAGCATTAGGTCCACTTGCAGATATGGTCTCAAAACTCAGGCCTTTGTTGTCCTTCTGCTTGCTAAAAATATTTTTTTTTCTTTTCATATATTGCTGCCTTCAGATTCTATTGTAATTTGTACTTAGAGGACTGGACTCTGACCTTCGACAGAAATTGACATACGCAGATGCGCTTAGCTCCGTCTGTTTTCCCTCTGGCACCATCTTTTCCAACCACATGAGAAGCTGCATGACAGCCACAGCATCCCTCACCTGGAATCAAGCCGCAATAAGTTTTTGAGGTATCATAATATGATGATAAAAAATGAAATTAAGAATAATAGGTGGAAAACAACAAATGAGATCGAGGACCACATTGACTTATTTCAATGAATATAACATTGGCCATTTGACCAATTTGCTCGAAATTCAGATTTTTCCCTGAAAAGTAATAACTTTGTTGATTTAAATATTTAGTGAAATGTTATTTTGCATTTAATGTAATTTTTTCAGTACTTCTGTACCAGTTGTCCTACTATGACTACGACTACTACTAGTTCTATCGCTACTACAAATAGTTAGATAATAGTTTCCTTTTTTTAAATGAATATAGCATTTAAAAAATTGCTAATTCGCATAACACTACCATTCCCACCACCAACAATTTATATCACCACTGCGAGACTAATAAAGGCAAATCCAATCCAATCCCAATCCAATCCAATCCAATTATTATGCCGATAATGACGATAATTGTAATATTAATCTTGATGATGACTAATAATAATTAACGATTCTTAACTATGAATGTATACAATTTATTTGATGTAAAAAATTGGAAATAAAATGCAAAATTGAGTGAATAATATACAGTACTACTATTACTACTACTACTACTATTACTCCTCCTACTTTGACTATTTATATAGTGACTGTAAATTTACGAGAATACAGTTTCATGAATATAATAATATATCAGTGCAATAATTCATTATTTGCAATAAATGCCAACAGGGCATAGTAATAATAATAATAAAAATAACAATAATAACAACAACAACAATAATAATAGTAATAATAATAATAATAATAATTATAATAAAACAGTCAATCATTTGTGTGTGTGTGTGTGTGTGCGTGTGCGCGTGTGCGCGCATGTGCATGTGCGTTTTGGTTGGATCTGCTTAACCTCAAAGTTTGACATACGTGAGCATCCCTCAAGATGCGCTGCTCAGTATCATCTTTCACAGCCTTGGTGGTCAGCACAGGAGAATAGGAGCTGCTCATTAGTTTGTCCTACAGGATGCAAGTCAGTACAAATGCATTTAGACAATTGAAATCAGACAAGGAAGTCAAGAAAAAAGTGGCTCAGCTCATGGTAACACGAAATATCAGTTAAAGTCAGTAGTGAAAGTGGGAAGCATCCCTAAAATCAAGAATGAATTTGTTGCAAAACGAACAACATTCATCAGTCTTGAGAGAATACAGTGATCCCTTGCTACTTCGCGGTTCACATATCGCGGCTTCAGTGCATCACTGATTTTTTTTCAAACTTCTCTATTCTCAAAAAAAAGAAAGACAAAAAAGGGAAGAGTGCCAACAACTACCGATAATGTTTATTTTTTTGTTTTATTCTGCAAAATAAAAAAGAAGCTGACTACATTGTAATTCGCGGATTTCACCTATCGCGGGCTATTTTTGGAACGTATCTCCCGCGATTGTGAAGCCTGACAGCGTTCCTACCGACTGCTGTCAGGCTTCACAATTCCCAATGATCACATGTGAAAAAAAAACAAAAAAAAAACTGGACACCTGTAAATATGGGTTGTTGCAATATATCTAAATGCATTTCTTGATTCTGCACTATGTACAGTCTTGTTTATAGAACGGTTTTTGCACATCTACATTTGCACAGTATACAGTTGACATTTTTATTTTGTTATGCTTAGAATATCTTGTTTTCTATCCTTTCACTCCCACCCCAACCCCATCCCTCTTCAATTGCTGCTGTGGACTGCAAATTTCCCCATTGCGGGACGAATAAAGGTATTCTGATTCTGATTCTGATTCTGATAAACGAGGGTTCACTGTACATCGCTGTTCGACAATGGTTGAGCTATATATATATATATATATATATATATATATATATATATATATATATATATATATATATATATATATATATATATATATATATATATATAAACTGTATTCACTGCAAATGCAGTTATATAAGTGGCATACCTCTGGTTTTATGACCTCAAAGAGCGCATAGTTGGTGTACTCAGTGCCGATCCACACTTTGACCCCATTCTGGCTGCCCACATATTCCTTGAGGTGATCCAAGATGGCGTCATAGCTTTTCAGCCGCACGCAAAGTGGCCCACCGCATGATGTGTTCAGGTACACTCTCATCTCTTCCGTCACCCTTTCTGTGTGCAAAAAGAGCCTGACAGACGTGATGAGTAAAAAATGCTGATCAAAGCAATTATGTACTTCCACACATTGTAAATTATGAGAGGCCATCAGAGGCATTATTCCAGGTTACCTCTCACACACATTAGGGAAACAGTTACATGTCCCTGAAATTGAAAAAGTGAATTGCTGTTGTACAGATCACAAAATCTCCCTCACATTTACAACTGAAATTTTGGCACAAAGTTTGCATGTGCTGTTGAGAGTATTTCTTTTGTTATTGGAGGTAATCCTGAATTAAGTCTGTGACGGCATCTACTGGGGATCAAAAAAAAAGTACCAGATCTCATCCATGGTCAGCAGTGTGTATGAGTAGAAAAACGGGTTGTATGGGATGTCATTCCCACGCATATTAAATAGCCCTCGAAAATGAGAAATACACATTATGTACGTAAATGATTGTCGTAAGTATGAAATGTGATGTAGATTCTATACATTTAAAAAGGACTTACAGGCTGTCTCGTCGAGTGCGGAAAGCAGGAGAGCTGTGGGCTTATAAGGATTCTCCTTCATTTGATTTCGGATTTGCTCCACTTTCATCTGCCAGGATCTTTCTGTGAACGATGTGATCTTACATGAGTCGCCTATTAAAATGTCGATGAGCATCGCCAGCTTCTAAAGTGGAATTCATGCAACAATGCTAGCCTAGATGCCACAAAGTACATTAACAAACATACACATTAATTGACAATGGAATCTTCAATGAACAAAATAGGCATAAGCACACAAAGTAACTGCATGCTAACATTCTAAGAATCACGTTTTGTATTTCCCCACCCTCCTGAATGTATTCTCAGCATGCTACAAGACGGTTGTAAATGAGACAGTTTAATTGTCCCTCAATGTATTGCTGCCCAATTATGAAGGCTTTGTGACAATGCAGATTAGTTTTTGTCAAAATTGTGATTTTGGAGTCATTATTTTTTCACGACAGGAGTGATTACACACTTACTGTAATAAAAAAAATACATTATCTGTGGTTATTGCAACGTACAACTATCTCAACTACAGTAAACCACAACAGCTATTTCAATGTAGCTCATCACCACGAGGCAAAATGAATTGTAATCATTCCACCCATACATCTGCTGGTGCACTTTCAATGGCCATGTAGAGCAATGGTACCAAAACAAAATGGCAAAATGACCTGTCGAGGCAATCAACGCAGAGTGGCCAACAGAACTGCTTTACAAAGGCAGTGAAGTTTGCCTAAACCACATGAGGCTTCTTTGATATGTGTACTTTTACACAGTTAATAAATCCCAGCAAATGACATGTAATAGCTTTGATTGAGTACCCTCATCCTGTGCAAATGCATACAAACATTTGATGTACGGTGCTCTCCATTTGTTCCATTTGCCTACTGTGTGACCCTAAAGGCTAATGATGCAATAAGATCAGTGGATGCCACAATAACTTCCTTCCATGTCCGTTCCCCCCCACAGTCAGCATTAAATCTGTCAACCATAAAAACATCATCAGGCTGTTAATGGCTACACCGCATCATTGCTCGTATTTATCAGCACCGCGGTACAGGAAGCAAAACGCACGTATGATTCTGTCCGGCAGGCGGATGAGGCTATCAGGCGAGATGGCAGGTCTCTCCTTCCACACTTGGTCCACCAGGTTGCTAGGCATTGAATGGAGGCTCCAATTGCTCGACTCCAGACTCATTTTGTAGTCTTCCTGCGTTTCTAATAGATGGAATGGCAGACGAATAAGCACCCCGAGGCCAATCAATCACGGGGGAGCTATCATTCTGTCAATGTGGCATCTGTAGCTTTCAATGATGTTAATGAGGACTGACGGGCGGTGATAAATACTTACTGAGAGAGAAGAGGAATGGATCAAAGCCAATCTTGCCACCATGAGGCACCTCTGAAATGAGCCAATCTGCTATGCTGTTTATGGACACTGTGAAATGACAAAGATGAGTTAGCACGATTAGGTCTGCTCTAGACTGTATACCATATATTTGGGTTGTACTAGATATGACTGTAACACATCTAGGTTTCCATGGAAATTGGTGTGCTACATTAATATCCATGCACAAAGCTATCCCTTCCATCTGATCTGCCAAATGTCCCATGATAATCTAAGTGACAAACACACTGTTTTTCGGCATTAAATGGGGATTAGGGCAGTCAGAAAAGACGAGTTTGTTTTCAGGAACTGTGATAATAAACACAAGAAATACAATCAATGTTCACGTGCAGGACCCATGACCTATGTCTGGGACAAACACAAAGGAGTATATTTTTTACCCAAATGCCTTAATAATCATGAGATGCTATGCCAGTAGAAAAGCAACCTCAAGCCATGACTAAGATCTAGCTGTCTGACATTGCAGAAATTCTGCTTCAGGACACCTCTAGATTCTGAAGATTTCATGATAGGGATAAAACACCATTTCCTGGATGAAGCAAAGCAGCACTAGATGATAACTGAATGGTACCATGTTCTTTGCATTGTAATTGTTAGTATTCTTAAATTAAAGAAAGAAGACACTGTTGAAATGAATTGAGATGGATGCGTCTAAATTGTGCCAAAATGTCCTCATGGTCCTCATTTTGAGAGAATCGCCTTTGGACAAATAAGAGCAAACCAAAGCTTTTTTGGAAGTCTTCATCATCATTACAGAGGAGGGAGAAAGAGGAGGAAAAATAATAAAGTAATTTTGAGGTTGCTTTGCAACGCTGGGTTCATGGTAGCTTGAACTTGTGCAGGGTATCATAAACCCTTGAGACTGCATCGGAATTCAAGAGCAAAATTTACTTCTTGATAGAAGAAAGTTTGATGTGGGTTACACATGTTCTGGGGCTGCTGTGCTCCACCTGACTATGGTTATCATCATTATGTACGGAGTAAAATTGAACCTTCAGCCTCTCAAAGCATTCTAGAGCAAAATATACTGCATGTTGTCAGAAATCTTTGTCTCTGTGACATTCTGGGGGTAGGGCTGTTTTGCTACATTAAGAACAAAGTATTTAAGAAGGGTAGGGTAAAGCAAAACATCAAGACTACTAAGGTATTTTGAACAAAAGGCCAGTAAACTAGTTTTTTGTTATATCCAGTGTCAGCGTCAGCCCAGACGCCCGGGGCGTGCAACTATTCCACCGGGGGTCCAACTTACAAAACGTCTCCGCCCGGGTGGCCGACAACTTCTTCAAGAAATGTTTATTTTTTTTTTTATCAAACATTTGCTTTATTTAATAAAGCAAACGGTTGAAAAAAGATTTCGAAATCAGAATAAATTATTCCGATTTAGAAATCTTAATTCGGTTTGGAAATTTCTGAATTTTGGTTCTTTTGGCAATTTGCATACTCGGCACGGCAGCCAATCTGAAACCTGCTTTGTGCTTCTGTCTTTCCCGAGCATTATAAGGGCGTGCATTTGCATATCATTCTCCAAAGTAGATGCACAGACCCTCAGTCCCAGAAGAAATATTCAAAAGAAGCTAACAAAATTTAAGACGCTACAAAACGTAAACGTACATTATCTCGTGACTGTAATGTGTACTTGAGAGTTTTGAAAGGCGCTTAGAAATTGAACGCACATTAAATGCATCGTGGAAAGAAGAATTCACGTGGCTAGTAGCAGACGACGCAACGCAAACATTGCATTGTGGAAAATGATGAAGTGTATGGACAAACGACCAACTGGAACAAAATCATCAGCAAGGGATATTTACGATAAATAAAGCGAGGGAGCATTAGTGGTAGGTACATCCTTAATAAAAACAATCCTTATTAGTTTGCAACAATGTTTTTTTTTTTGCGATTAGTCGTGTTGTGATTCAAGTTGTGAAAAAATGGGGCAGGCAACTTTATGGCCGGGCAGGCAACTTTTCAGTGTTGTCTACCCTGGTGTCCGGTAACTTTTTGTCATGAGTTTCAGACACGGTTATATCCCATTTTGTTAAATCTGGCTCAGGATGACTTTCATGCAGACATGCCATCAGTTATCACTGGCGTCTAAAGTACATCTTGGTCTCAGTTACAGATCGGGGGGTACTCCAGTGACATTGTGTTCAAACCCACCATCTTTTTGCAGCTCCCAGTTGCAGTCCATCTGTCTCTCCGCTTGGACCCAGTAGCGACTGTCTGTCCACAGAGCCGCTTTGCCTGGCGTGACCACGGCTGTGCCTGCGCACAGGCGGGAGCATTGAATTACAGATCCCAATGATTGCTCGGCAGTCCAGCTAATCTTGGCTAATATATGCAAAAGGGGACATGGGAAGGTTGGAGGAATCCAATTATCAGTCTACACTCTGCTACCTTTTATCTCACCATTTCATATGGAAAAATGGTGTGAATTTGCCATAGCTGCGGGACAATTAATCCTGGGTAAATCATAATTTTGGAATTAATGATGGGGAGTTCATCAAAAGGAGGATAAAAGCATCTCAGATGGGGGATGTATAGTCAAAGGAAATTGGAAGAAAATTGAAGGAAAACGACATTACCTGCAGACCCTGTAAAGCCCGTCATGAAGGCCATCCTTGCATCACGTGGTGCGATATATTCACTCTGGCACAAAGCGATACCATTAATCATCACTCAAACACAAACATGAAATGCATTTTATGATGGTTGACGGCTGTCGTACCAGGTGGGCGTCAGTGCCTGGAATAATGTAGGCGGAGATATTGGAGAAGTGCATTCGTTCACGCAACTCCTGCAAACGCAGACTGCTGTTCGCAGCTGTGCTGGGGAGGTACTGGTGTGCACAACATAAACATTCAATGCAGCGTAACAAAACTTCAACTCTTCTTTCATCAGAAAAAAAGGTTAATTCCTAAATTATAGGGGTATGGAGTTATATGAGCTTGAAATGAGGGTGACTGTCCAAAATACAATGCAATACAATAGATATTGGTTTATACTGTATAGCACTTTAACAACAGCTGAAGCTGGAACAAAGTACTAACATGGAAAAAAGGGAAATACTGTCCACTTGTTGAAGGGGAAAAATGCCACAGGTCTGGCCAGCGCTTTATCGGCACTCGAGCAAGAAAAAACAACGCTCTATGTCATATTTTCAATTCCCAAATAAATTTGTGAATGGCAGTGAATGAGTTAAAAGTGAAAGACAAGTTTAATCACATGAAAAATTGCTGATTACACTCAGAGATACTTTCCTGTATCTCTGAGTGTAATCATTAACTGTGTGTATTAACCAAAGCTATTGTGCCTTGTGTCACAAAAGAAGGCCACATACTTCAGAACAGACATGTTACATTCATAGACATAGGCTATTACTTTAAGATGTGTGCAAATTTCAGATGCAAGTATTTAATTTAGGATCTTTCAATATTTTTATATAACTACGTAGGAAGACTGGAACCCTGCATTTGAACGCTCAACTCTCAAATTATAAAACAGATGTCTTAAAAACCAGTGCCTTGTGCATTTTGGTTTTCAACATAAAGTTTGTGTGCGCAATGACCAAAGTTCCTTCAACATACTACATCATGCAGAGCTCACCGGTGGAGACAGGGAACAGTTTCTCTCAGTGGGCTCAAACAAAGCAATACCGCTGACATTTCCTGAAATCAGAAGAGTCCTTGAACAGTGACGCAGTAGTTTTTGTTGAGCACAAAGTTGGTTTCTCCTTGGGCATAAACACCGCCAGACCAATCTAAGCCAATAAATCACAATGTGACATCTAATTCAATAATGCACCACCGTTGACATATTTTTATGCAGTCAAAGAGCATATGATAAATCCTACTTTGCAGGATGAGCTTTCTGAACGGAAAACTGAACACAATGTTATAAAAGAGATTTTAAATGTAGGTAACAGAACAGGTTTCAACTTTCAGGCGTATGCAACACTTGCGATTGTGTCTTAAATGTAAGCCAAAACAAGCAAAAGCACATCTTTGAGAAAATACAATAACTTTTTTTCATATTTACCTGTCAGGATCAATAGAACCAGAGCCATAGTGGAGAACATATTGCCCCAGAAGCACATCTACACACCAAGTGTACCAAGGTAGGTCTGGCGTGACTGGAGTAGGTGCACCGTTGAGCATTCAGTCAATGTGGGTTTGTGGTAGAGGTCTAGCCTGCCGATTCTTTGCGTCTTCCCCCTCGTTCCCTCTCCCTCTCTCTCTGCTTATCTCACCCACGTCCCTTCCTACTCCTCCTCGTCCTCCTGTCTCGACACACGTGTTCTGTGACAGCAATCATGTGATCTCCCCCCCCCTTTTATTGGTGCTTTCTTTACTAACATATAGTCATTGAATGTGCGACACCACCATCATGCCTTTTTAAATTTATTCAGTTGCTTGGCTTGTATACTTGCTGTGAACGTTCAGTACTGGTTTGATGGATTATTCTTTTCTTTCATATTAAAAAGACGTGTTTAAAAAACAAGTCGATCAATCTTTAACATTCATAATGTACAGTATATTCGCCTCTTTTGTATGTGACTGATTCACTAATTTGTCTTCCATCCATCCATTACCTGAGTCGATTATCCTCATGAGATGCCTCTCCCGGCTGGCTTTGTGCAGTCAGTGGGTTATTCTCTGAGCTGGTTGCCAGTCAATTGTAGGACACAAATAGAGAAAGAACATTTATCGGTTTGAAATAAGTAGCAATTTTGCATTGCCAAAGGACTCTTTGTCGTTTTTCAGAAACTCCTGAAATGTACGGTACTGCTACTCCTCTCCTTTTTGTATCTTGAGAATTTTTGCTTTCATTCCCTATTCTTTCTTTCTGACATTTGTTGAATGACCACTGAGGGTACCCACAGTTAGTGAGTGCTCTCCTGATATGTTTTGACTCCTTTTCTCTACCTTCAATGCTTGTTGGTATTAGTTTAGCCCTATGCTGGAGGGTTCTGATAACTCCTAGTTTATGTTGTAAAGGGTGGTTAGAATCAAAAAGTAAGTATTGGTCAGTGTGCGTAGCCTTCCTAAAGACTTCTGTTTTTAGCGCTCTGTCCTCTTTTATAATTACTTTACAATCCAAGAAGGCTAGTTGGTTCTCTTGAATGTCCTCACGAGTAAATTTAATGTTGATGTCTACAGAGTTGTGGTGATCTGTGAAGGATTGAATTTCTTGTTTTTTAATTATGACAAAATACGTCCACATATCTAAACCAGTGTCTAGGTTTTGTCCCCGGGAAGGATGTGAGGGCCTGTTTCTCCATCTCTTCCATGTACAGATTACCCACTATGGGTGAAACTGGTGAGCCCATAGCACAACCATGAATTTGTTTGTAAAATTTCTCCCTTAATTGAAAATACGTAGTATTAAGGCAGATTTCCAATAATTGGCAGATGTGATCCGGTTTAAGTTTGGTTCTTTCATGCAGAGAATCGTCCGACAGCAGTCTCGTCCTCACCACTGAGACTGCTGCTGGTGTTGGGACAGATGTAAAGAGAGAAGTCACATCGTAAGATGCCAAAGTTTCCTCAGGTTCTAATAGGTCTTTGATCCTCTCTACAAACAATGTGGTGTTCTCTACGTGATATTATGTGTTACCAACCAACAGAACTAAGATAGTTTTTAAATATTTGGCTACATTGTATGTAGAGGAGTCAATGCTACAAACAATGGGTCTGAGGGGGAACCCTTCTTTATGTATTTTTGGCAGGCCATAGATACATGACGTGGCCTCTCCCGGGTATAATCTAAAATACATCTGTTTGTCTATATGTTTTCCTTTCTCTAACTTTTGGAGACAGTTTTTCATTTCTTTTTTGTATCTATTGGAAGAGTCCCTTTTTAGTTGCTACAAAAGTACAAAGAGCCCTTTGGCAACACAAAATTCCTACTTATTTCAAACCGCTAAACGTTAAGGCAAAAATTTGTGCATCCAAAAGATAGGTTGCCAAATAAAAAACAAAGTAATGTAGTTTATTCAATACATTGTAAGAATGAAAATTGTAAGGAGCAGTACATTGGGGAGACTCAACAAATTCTCAAAAAAATACTTTATCAAAATCGCAGGGATGATACGAGTGGGCCTCAATCGGCAGTACATTTGCACCTAAAAGCTAG
Source organism: Hippocampus bargibanti (assembly GCF_051943395.1). Taxonomy (NCBI): domain Eukaryota; kingdom Metazoa; phylum Chordata; class Actinopteri; order Syngnathiformes; family Syngnathidae; genus Hippocampus; species Hippocampus bargibanti. Next base: position 13,259,473 of record NC_142735.1, read on the forward strand.
AAACCACTCATTTGACGACAATGAGGTTAAAATCTTAGCGAAAGAACATAGATGGTTTGAAATGGGAGTAAAAGAAGCGATTCTCATAAAACAACAAAATCCTTCATTAAACCGGTCTGGTGGGGTGAGGTTCAATTTGGATCGTTCATACAATAGCCTGCTTAGGCAAAACAGGTTAGACAACATTCGTAATGCTGATGAGGTGATACCGGAGAGAGGGGGGAAAACAGGCCAGTCGTTAGTCAGGAATGTAGGAACAATCAGTGGGGCCACAGGGAGTGTTCCTCTGCTCCCCCCAACCTGAGAGTAGGGACCTATCATAGTTGTGTCCGGCGCCGCCATGTCTAGACATTAGGGATATATAAATAGGGCCGATACGACCAGTAACACTTTAGTTTGCTGACGAAGCCTCTTGGATAGGAGGCGAAATGTCCGACACCTTCAAAAAAGTACAGATGACGGCTGAAGAAACCTTCTCATCGATTAAAGAGAAAGTGTTTTTTATGTTACTCAGTGGGCCATACAGTCATCTGAATAACAGTGGAAGGAATCACCATGTTTCTTTGAAATAAAAACTAATGGGAGCAAGTGCAATGAAAACAGCAGAGGCCCCAGAATTAAACCCAGTGGAACCCCATACGACAGTGGTAAAGTTTTTGACTCAGAAAAACGAAGACCAACACAAAATGTTATGTCAGTCAAATGGAACCGAAACCACTCAAGGACACAAAACTAATGACCACCAGGTGCTGCAAATGAGCTAACTGAATTCTGTTACATTTTGAATTTTTCTAAGATATGGTACTGGATTTACTGTATCAATAATTTACACGTAACTGGTTTTTTATATAAAATATATGTTCTTCATCAGTGCCATCATGCTACATATGTCATTTGTATTCATACAGTTGTATTATTTTACATGACATATACTGTGCTGGTAAGGATAATCCTCCTGCATTTATATAAAGAAGGTAATATTGGTTGCAATACAAAACATTTTTTTTTTGTATGGGTTTGTGGACTTCTCACCAAATTAGCAAATGCGTGTACATTAAATTAGCCCATCGTCTTGGTGCTTTCCCCAAAATGTCGGATGATTTAGTGCCACAATGTGGCCACAACTATCCATATGAATCATGTCCATCATCAATTTCCCGAGAAAATATATTACGTAACCATGATGATTATTTGCACAATTAATGGTGGCAAATTACCAATGAACTCATATCAAGCTGCTGTCAAGCCATTGCTTTTATTTGGGCTCGCATCTCAGACGAGATAATGTTTTGATGCTATCCAGTTAAACAGGCTTTAAAATTTGTGCAGTAAGCATAATCTACCGATAACAATGGAATAGGACGGACACTTAAATAATTTTTATTATTCCTGTGATAGACCAGACTGTTCTATTTATTCTTTAAATTATTATGCAACTCTTGTCATACAATTGTGCATTGCCACCAAATTTATTTCAGTAAATTTATTTCATTTATTGAAGTGAATTCAGATTACACACTGGATTGCCAAATTACAATTTATTATTATCATTTTAATTTTTCCCCACTTTCACATTACTGAACAAAATATGATTCCTATTCTTACTCGTGAGTGCATGCATTTACACACATGTGTTAAATAAAACCTAAGTGTTTAACTGCAAACCTGTTATTAATATAACAATTATAATAACAATCATATATATTATTTTTTATTGTTGTACACTGTAATACAACTTATTTATTGTCATAAAATCGTAAATAAGTTACATTGAAAATACTATCATAATTATTTTATTATATGATATTTAGTATGCACAAAAATTACAACGAACAACGTTATTTTGCGCTGAAACTCTCGCGTAGGTGTGTATGTGTAGCACACAATGTCACCACAAGGATTCACTGTTGTCAAAATAATTCCACCTTCAGCACGAAATCACGAAACCTCACAATCAACTGAACTCTGAGCCTGCGTGTGCGCGTGTATACGTTTGCGTGTGTTGTGTGTTTTTGTGTATGTGCGTGTACGCTTGTGAACGTGTGTGCGCGCGTGCCTATTTGTGAGCGTGGTTGAGTATTTGCGTGTGCAAGTGTTTGTGTCATGCACACACTGCAACTGGGTGATGAGGCACAAAGTTAAAGATCAATATTAATAAACGGTAGCCGTGGCAACATGCGACAAGAGCGCATGACTCAGAACTCAGTCAGAGGGGAAGAAAAGGCACTGAGAAACCAAAATTGACATTTTCTGACAAAAAAGAAGGCAGATAACGGAATAAGATACAATATTAATAATGGGAGTCCTCTAATTAAGAGCAAAGCTGAACCCCACCCGGCCAAAAAAAGTCAAAAGTTCATCAGTGTGAACAAAGAGTTAATTTAGAGCAGATGGACACTGGTATCAAAGCTTTTGTGACCTTCCTAGATAGTGCACGGCTGAGTAAACAGTAAGGGGTTGCTCACTCGCAAACATCAGCTTGCGAAAAGTTCATACACACCGTTGAAGTTTCGTCGTTAGGAGTGTTAACGCCCCCTTCCTTCAATGTGGTATTTGAGTCATAACACATGAAAAGTCAAAGTCAATCAGATGTATTATCTGCTTGTTCTAGTGGAATTGTGAGAACTCCTTTCAGTAAGTTTTAGACTTGACTTGGCTAAAACTCATTAGTGACGGTCTAATCCGGAGGTGGCCCTCGGATCAGAGGTTGAAGGATGATGAGCTCTCAGCCAGTTAAAGATCATTTTCACTGTTTTCGTCATTTTCATGCAATTTAAAGAACAACCGACGTCTTCGGACAAGTTGTGTCAATAATTTGTAAAATGGCTTCAAATGACTTCTACTGAGCGTATTTTAATAAGATTCCACCGCATATAGCTATATTTTACGTTTTAAGACTCGCGCTGAATATTCAGGAAGTGTTGTTTTTGAGTTGTTGACGAGTCCGTACGTGACGTCACTAAAGGAACGCCCCTGACCGAAAAAAAGACACACTGTAGCAGTTCTTCCATCACGTCAATGCTTGTTTGGTCTGAAAACCTCATGTTGCACCCAAAAGCCACCAGAAGAGGGCGTCCAAGCTCCATATAAGGAATTTATCAGCCTGTGGCCACAGGAGGTCGCCTTTTTGTGCCTCTTTTCTGGTGATCCATTTCTCCCCAATCTTGCCTCAAAATGGCACGGAATAAATTCTTTAATCGATTGCAAACATGTATGCTTTCCTCTTCAGAACTATTTGAATCATATTTATAACTGGATGTGTAACAAGAAAGCACATTCTCCGAATCTGAAGCCATTGTTTTGATTCTCCAGCAATGCAAGACGTCTTGGCCTGACATCACGAACTGGGGGCGGGACTTTCTGAAAATGCCCAATTCGCAGATCAATTTTTTTTCAGATTTTGGACATTTTAAGTCATTTTTATTGGTGTTTTGCATTTGAATAAAAATATCATACTGTGTGTTTTGGGTATTTTAGATGGTATAAAACGTTTCTCTGATGTCAGTTAAGAAACAAAAAAGTGAAGTCGGTTGTCCTTTAATTGTAACTTTTATGATGCAGATGTAACACAACTTTTTGGAAAAGTCTGTAATTGAATTTTCATATCTGATAACCGTTCTGGAAATGTTGAGCCAAAGAATAAAAGAAATTGATCAGATTTAAAACTCAAGCATATTGGAATTTTTGTGAAAACAACTCAGAGTGATACAGCAACAAGTCTACAAATACAAGTACATTGTTAATATCCAATTTTTATGCAAAGCAAATCACCCAGGATCAAGAACATCCACTTTCAGATTTAATTTAGGGGTGCTTGATAAAAAAATAAAAATAAATAAATAAAAGAGGTCAGTTAGCATTTTTTAATCTCATTACATGAGAGCAGCACAAATGAGGTTCAGCATAACATGAGGCTGCGGGGGAGGTAGACAGTAATCGACTTGAAAGTGGTAATGTGGCCAACATTGATTATGACTTGTGCAGTTGATGATGGAATCTTGAGTGACTGCTGAGGACGAATGAGTAATGGCGGCGATAGCTTTGATGTTGATGGCAGGTCACGCATGTGTGGGATGATGGCGTGGTAGATAGCGACAAAGACTGCCATTACTGGGGATGGATGCTAGACTCCTACCCTGCACAATCACTTAACACACTGCCATCACTGGGTGGGCCGGTTTTACCAACAAATTATCTGACATTCACACTAAATGCTTTTAAGTGCACCGATTTGCCTTTCCACCTAATACATTTCACAGATGTCAATGACTCATTATTCAATGATTTATATACACCCAAAACCATAATTCCTTGGAATCACAGTCTCCCAAGTCATAAAGTGGGAGGTTAACACCAACTCCATGCTGAGAAAGGCCCAACAGAGGATGTACTTCCTGAGGCTGCTGAAGAAGCATGGCCTGCCACAGGAGGTGCTGCGACATTTCAACATGGCAGTCATCAAATCCATCCTGTATTCTTCCATCACGTTTTGGTTCGGGCCGCCACAAAAATGGTCAAAATCCAACTTCAACGGATAGTTTGAACAGCGGAAAAAATCATTGGCACCGCCCTACCCTTTCTTGAGGACTTGCTCACTGCAAGAATCAAGACGAGGGCTGCCCACGACCTTTTCCAGCTACTCCTCTCAAGCTTGCGCTACTGATCCATGTGCACCAAATCCAGCTGACAATTTATTAAGTAATATTAACTAAGTATGCCCTTCATACTTATTTGTCATGTCTTTTTTATGATATTATTAGTGCAGTGTGTTCTTCACACTTCTTGTGTGTTGTGTGCCAATAAAGATGATTCTGATTCTCATTCTAATAATAAGGATTAGACTGGCCAACAATTTTTCACACTACACTTTTTTTTTTAATCTGAGATGAAAGTAAACATTTTTGTGATTTTTTTTTTTTTTTTTTTTTAACGCTGATCCCAAGTCAGTCCTATTATTTTCTCTAGAGCACCAGGTCATATTAATAATCATAATCAGGCAATTCTAACTCCGGGCGTGGTGGACTACTATCCGTCTTGTTTTCCAGCTGCAACACACCTGTTTCTGGTGATCAACTCATCAACCAGCTCTGAAGCCGCATTTGAACGATCTTGATTATTCGAATCAGGTGTGTTGTCCCTGGGAGAGCTGGAAAACAGGCAACACAGAGGCCCTTGAGGACCGAGGTTGGAGAGTCCTGATCATCATAATCATAATAATCACAATAGGTTAATATGTCACCCTGATATTACAGAGGTCCGTGGTTGGATCTGGCAGTCCTCTGAGGAGTTTGCCTGTTCTCTCTGTGCTAGTGTGCGTTTTCTCAGGGACTCTGGAGAGAAGATAAAGAAAGTAGAGGATTTTAAGTACTTGGGGTCAACTGTCCAAAGCAATGGATAGTGTGGAAAAGAGGTGAAGAAGCGTGTCCAGGCAGGCTGGAACGGCTGGAGAAAAATGTCAGGTGTGATGTGTGATAGAAGAGTCTCAGCTCGGATGAAAGGAAAGGTGTATAACTGTGGTGAGACCAGCCATGATGTTTGGACTGGAGACAGTGCCACTGAAGAAAAGACAAGAAGCAAAGCTTGGCAAAACATGCATGGGAGGTTAATGGAACACTCCAAATTGTCCTTAATTGCCTATGAGTGCAAATGGTTGCTCGTCTCTGGCTACCAGTTTGAGGACAACACGCCTACTACCCAAAGACTGCTGGGAAAGGGTCCAGCATGCCTACCACTCTCCTGAGGATAAAGCAGTTCCGATAATGGATGGATAATACTACTACTATGACTGCTGCTACTACTACTAATATTTTATATATAATGTCATGTAATTTATATTACAACATTTATTAATTCAGGGTTAGGTTCAGCAACAGTTCAGCAACTCCAATGCACAATAAAATCTGTATTTCATGAGCTTTTATCCAGTAGGTCAAGGATACAAATAACAGAAAAAAATGATTTTATATGGGAAAAGGGTAAGCTGTTTCATTTAAAATGAGTTACAAAAAACATTTAGATAAACCTAATGACACCACAGATTAAATTTTGCTGTTAACAGGTGATGTGAATTCATCAAATGAAAAATCTTGGATAGAGTCACACCATCCATATTGTATCCATGGCAACTTGGGGCACAAGGATCACTGCTTCATGCATTGGAGAAAGGACAGGGAGAAATGGCAGGAACACAAACATTCTCAAGGAATTTGCATCTCTCCCCAAAATTATAAGAAAAATAACAATACAATAAGAAATAATAATAAGAACCTACAAAAAAAATCCATATGCATTTTCCTACTTATATTTGCATGGAAATTTGGGTTAGTGAGCTCACTGCTCCAGAAAATTACTACTTTGAATTAAATATAAAATACATGTCAATATATTAACCGTGGTGGTTCCTCTAATTCAACTTTACCACTGTGTATGCCCCATGCACACAAAAACAGATGTGTGCACATAGTACATCAGCATGCGTTCACACACTCCAACACAAATTGCTTATTGCTCCAATCAGCAGGATTAATGCAGCCGTATCACATTATACTGTAAAACATTGGCGCGGAGGCCTCTGTGGAATAAAGAGTCTGCAATCCCTCAATTCCTGCCTTCAATCATTGAATAAACTTTTGAGACTATGGGATAACTCACTGAGAATTTAAAATACTTCGTAGCATTTTATTCCTTTAGATGAACATCGCGTTTTTTTCACACACACCACAGAGGCACAATGAGGTCTCAAAAATGGTAGACTAAACCTGAAAATAAAATGTCCAAAGCGCACAGGCACCAGTCTACTCAGATGAGACGAGAGTCTGTTATGTTGAAAAATTGAAAAGATAGGTTCTCTCGAAGCTTTAGCAAATTCAGTCACGTTTAGCAGATATCCATACATGTCACCACTAAATAAAGTAATCTTTGAGTTATGAGATCTTCCAGTCTTTGCTTGAGTGAACATGTTTGGCCCAAAGCCCATTGATGTGCACAGTGTAACTCCTGGCTGTAAAGTAAGACTCTTGTCCCAACACCATGGTGCCAGGGACACTTAACATGCAGGGTTACTTGTTGCAGCCTTTTGACTTCCAAACGGCTGAAGGAATCTTGCTACTTGAGGTTTGGTCGGCCATGGTGACTGAAGGCTTGATAAAGTCTGGAGTGAGTGTAAGTTAAAGTCAGCAGATGAGTTCTGCACGAGATAGTCCACTGCTATCCAGTTATCAAAGTGTCTCATGTTGGAATGAAAGCGGTTTTGTGATTGTGTGAGCACAAACAGATGTCGAGTGTATACTTGTGTGGGATCTTTCGTCTGTGCTTGACAACATGTTAAGAGACAAAGATGACAATGCAATGCTGTGACTGTGGCATCAAAAAATCAATATTAATGCATTGAATTTATGCCAGGAATTTAGAACACTCAAACTCATGTTAGTCCAAAGCAAAGGTTTAGTATCAGTGAAAAGGTTTCTTCAGCCATCATCTGTAAAGAAGTACAGATGACGGCTTCTTTATAGAAGTACAGATGACGGCTGAAGAAACTTTTTCATCGATGGACCACTCCTGTACGACTGAGAGCTTACACAGACGCAAAGGTTTAGTACATATTCAGTGCATATTCAGTGCTACTCACTGGTAACTCAGTGCTTCACAGTGAATAGCTTCAGAAAATAATAATAATATCCAATTTAGCCTTAACCTACAATTTATTACAATTGTGGACATCTATTTGATTATTCAAAAACAATGAGTTCCGCCACTTTTGCACTCGGTCCTCTACGTTGGAGTGTCGTCTTGTTCAGCCTGTAACAGGACAAATGGATTTATTTGGACCCCTCCTCCTTTGTCAGCACAGTGAATATGTTACAGACTATTTTTCACCCGATCAATGCCATTCTACATTGAGCAATCCAGCAGCCTCACTTATCAAGGAGGTGTACACGCAGAAGAGAGCATAATTTGGGATTTTTCATTTTAAATTTGAGCGTTAGGACCCCAGTAAATTTATACAATGCTCTGACCACTCTACACTCAAAACATTATGAAACTACAGAGAATAGCAAAACAGACGTACCACCACCAAGCCGGAGTGAAATTGGTGATCTCAATCCATTAATTACTGCCACATTTTCAATGTAAACACCATCACAAAATCAATTCAGTTACGTGGACAGGAACTTATTGAATCTAACCAATGTACAAATAATATACAATGTACATGACCGTGGTTCATTTCTTACGGTTTTGAGGATGCAATGGATGAATATAAATGTAATTATATTCTCTTCCAAATTGCGACTGGCTGATGTCACGCCCATAGACAGATTGGAAAAGATCCATCTCGCCTGTGACCCTGTTGAGGATTAGCAGATTAGAAAAGGGATGGATAGCTGGATTGTCTTCTGAGTTCTTTCTGTTCTGTACAGTCCTTAGTGCATCTGTTTTTCCTTCCTCAATAAATGGTTCATTTAAAGTTTGAAAAAGGAGGACAAGTTCCCAAGCAATACGTGAAAATGGGATCATGCACAAATGAAAAAGGAAACCAATAGGAACTGGGTTGTTTGTGTCCATACGATTGAATATACATCAGTCCAGTCTATAAATAGTCAAAACTAATATGATTTCAGCTTCCAAACAATGCATTGTCCAGGGGGGTCTCCGACTTCCCTTCGTGACTAGAAAAGTGTAGCGTGGTTCGCAGGAAGTTGTTCGGACTTCGGGAACCTAAACAAAATACCCAAACAAGGAGGCCAGTAAACAGGAAAGGCACCTGGTTCAGGAACGTGTTGCCGTCAGAGACCCGGGATAAGTGCCGAAATGCTCATGGTGTGTTGTTTCCTATCAATTCATAAGGTTTCCTCAATGACAGATATCCCTTTTGTTTGTCTCTGTGTGCAGACGTATGTGTGTGCATGTATGTGTGTGTATGTGTGTGTGTGTGTGTGTGTGTGTGTGTGCGTGTGCGCGTGTGTGTGTCAGTGAATCCGATATTGAGCCAGTTTGTTAGTACAGTAATACATTAAAAACGGATCTTACTAATTGCAGAGAAGAATTTTCTCCAGTAGAATAAGGAAATGTGCTTCTGTGTGTTTGCATTTAAAATAAAACACACACACACACACACTCCTGCTGGGACTGCAAAGGTACAACATGGCTCCAATCCCACCGCTTGATTAGCCCAAGGAATTCAACCATTTATCACCTTGCAACAATAAATACTTTTTGGGTGAAGAGAGATGACGTTAGGAAAAAGGGTGCATAAAAAAATCCCAAGAAGCATCCATAATCAGCTCACCAGAAAGTTCCCTCGCGCCCTGAAACGATCAGGATCAGTTATATCAGGTGTGTTTGACGAGGGAGCAAAGGATGCTCAGAACATTCACCAAGCAGGCTTCCAAGAGGCACCTTGAGTATCTTCATCAGGCTCCTGTCAACATGGAGAAGGAGTGACTCGACAACGAGTCCCTTCCAAATGACCAAGCTTCTCACACTGAGAGGTACATCTTTTGGGTAGTTTTCAATTTCATGAAATCAGACTGCATTGATCAGCTGTCGAACCCCTGCTCCATTCTTCCCTAATTTGTGAACAAGATCCCAAGACACTCTAACTCTTCCACTCGGAGAAGGATCTCATCCCAACCCGGAGTGGGCATAATTGAGAACCCTGGTCTCTTATTTGGAGGTGCTGATTTTAATCCCAACCACTTCATATTTGGCTTTGAGCTGTTCCAGTGATAATTGGCACGTCTGAAGAAACCAACAGTACCACATCTTCTGCAAAAACAGATATGCAAAACAGAGGTACCTAAACCAGATTCTCTCAGCTGGTCCTGTGCATAAATGTATCGCCTTGACGGTGTCCAACCCTGACTAGGAAGGAATCAGACTTACGGCCGGCAATGCAACTCGGATTCTGATATCAGGAGTACAGGGACCAAAAAGCCCATATTAGGGGGGTCGGCAGCCCTCGACACGGTCAAATGCCTTCTCCAAGTCCACAAATCACATGTTAGACCGGTTGAACAAACTCCCATGCAACCCCAAGGTACCATGTCGAGGGAGGTTGGGGTGGGGAGAGGGGTGGGGGGGGGGGGCTGATCCAGTGCTGGGACTAACAGATGTTCATAAATGTATATAATTGTAGACTTTGTATGTGTGCATGTGCATGTTTGAGTCGGCAATGGTGTCAAGTCATAACATTGAAACCAGCGCTCAATATAATGCAGTGCAGTTTAACATCAACGCAAACTAGAACCACAGAGACTAATAACACAAGCTTAGAAATGTACTGGAGTCTCAATATGCACTATATTAAGGTTCTACCTCATGAAGTGCTCAATAAGTGTATGCTCTTCCCTACTTGAGTTAATTGCTGTCATGCTCTGATATACTTGAGAAACGGTTTTGTATCAGCAGCTTTTTCACATTGCTTAATGTACACAAAATATTTATACATCAATATTTATAGGTTATCCCAACTCAACTTTTCCCCGAGAGGAACTTCTGCTCCTGTCAAGACAAGCAAACACCGGCCTCTTAAGCCAAAATTCAAGTCCTCCTTGAACTACTTTGAACTTGGACAAAAAAGTTGCTACTTATGAATGGTTGGTTGAATAGGCACAGTCAAGAAGAAAAATGACAACAAGAGTCCACATTTGGGGGGTTGCAATGGTGCCCTTGACTTGACTCTCGACAACAAGTGTTGTACGAACATTCAGGAGTCCATAAGGAGCTTGAGAGGTGGATTAGTGCCTAACTTGACCTCGCGGCCTTCCAAAACAAGCCAGTACTATACCTTACAGGGGGGAGGGGAAGAAAGGTAGTCACCTCTTGTAGAAGCAAATTCCTTTTTCCCTCTGACACTTGTAAACCGTTCACTTCATGACAAAGGGAGCAGCGAATGTCAATGGCGGCCATTAGAACACGCCGGTCAAAGGGAGGTTAAGCCAAAAGCCGGAAAAGAGTGAAACAGACCTCGAAGTGCTTGTCAGACAGGATGTTAAATCCATGAGCTGCTTTGAGGACTCAGGTATGCCTCCTAGGAGTCAATCATGTGCCACCACATTTTTTTTTAAGTTATCGCTTCTACTTTCACGAGACGGTCTTTGTTCGTGGCCTTTCTCCAGAAATCCACTCTGCTCCCAAAAACACGGACGGTCGGTTAACTGGACACTCTTGAATGTCCATAACTCAAATGGTGAAATGTTTGTAACATTTATGTGTGCCCAGTGATGAGCTGGCGACCAGTTGAGGGTGTACGCTGCCTACTGACAGAAGACAACTGGGATAGGCACCAGGCCTGTTTGTTTTCAACCACTATTTCATGAGATAAGGGAGTATTTATCCTCACTAACTTCTAAGACCCGAATTAAGAATAGACATTACAGTCAAATTGATCTAAAACATGTCAAATTAAGTGGTTTGTGAGCTGACACTTCTCTAAATTCACAGTAATTTCTCTTGAGTTGGCAGGCCTGACATCCATTACATATACTATTGAAAAGAGCCACAATCCTATAAAGCACATTCCACGAATAAATCATGCCACTTCAAATGGATTTGCAGGAAATTCTGTTCATATAAGAGCTTCAGGCTCAATACTCAACACATCCTTTTGCAGAAAGCAGAGAAACAAAACAAGACTCTTCCAAAGTTGTGCCTGGCCATTTAGTCTGCCTTTTAGCAACACTTTCCTTCAATTATTGCTATTTTTATGGCCAGAATTTTACAATGCTTTGGATACTGTATAGCTTTCATTATGCCCTTATCTGGTATTTAAACTTGTTTAAGTGGCCTGCCTCTGCCAAGCGTTGACAGGCAAGTATGTGATTGCATGTAATGCTGAAAAGAAACACAGAAAAGAATGGCTTGTCACATGATATGTTGAAATAGCACTGGAACAGCATGTAAATGTGTTTATAATCAAATATGACTGATTTGTTGACTGGATATACAGTAGAAGAATTGCAGGGGTTATCCATATCCATTTCTCAATTTAAGTCATGGTAAAACAATTTCTATTCATATTCAAAAAGCCACAGGAAATAGTAGTTATTTATTTAAATTAAATTATTGTTGTGCGAATTTACCTGTGTAGGCCACTGTGGGGACTTTCCATTGGAACACTAGTTTCATCACATTAGCCGTCATCTGTACTTCTTTGAATGTGTCGGACATTTCGCGTCTTATCCAAGAAACTTCGTCAGCAAACTAAAGTCTTACTGGTAGTTCAGGCCCTATATATATATCCCGGTGCCGGACTCTGCTATGATAGGTCCCTGCTCTCAGGTTGGGGGGAGCAGAGGACTACTCACTGCTCCCTCTGCTGTGCCTTAACTACCAGTAAGACTTTAGTTTGCTGACGAAGTTTCTTGGATAAGAAGCGAAACGTCAGACACCCTTAAAGAAGTACAGATGACGGCTGAAGAAACCTTTTCATCGATGGACCACTCATGTACGACTGAGAGCTTACCAGACTAGTTTGGTGCAACAATGTATTAGAAATTAAGCCATGTTTTGGGGTAACCTATGCATTGTAAAATGTCCAGTGCTGATGCAAGGGGAGCAGGACTTCCCTTCTAAAGCGACCAACCTCCAATTAGAGATCGAGAATGGATGGATAATATTTTCCTTTTTTAATATATTTTTTATGACATTCACAAGGATTTCATTTTACAACCATATGCAGACCTTCATTATTGACTTCACAGGAAAGCAGAACAAGAAGTGACACTCATGAATCCATTAGTGGTTCTTGGTTGCAGGCTGGGGTACCTGTGGTTAGTTTTTTCGGTTACAGTGTGGGATCATAGTGAAGGGAAAAAGCAGGACAAAGTGGTGAAACAGCGGGAATGTGACGACATGCTGAGATGTTGCACACGTCACGGAGAAATTCTGAATTGTATATGTAACCTTTGGCCAACCTGCTCTTGTTATGACAACATCAGCTTGAACGTGATGGAGAGACGTCTTCAAGCAAAGCAACTCTGGACTTTCACTTTAACCAGACATTCATCTTTTATCAAAGGGGACAGAGAGCTTTATTTCACTATCTGCTTAGCCATAAAAGTGCTCACAAGATGGGTCTTTGTGGTGACGGAAGGGTAAGTGCTTACAGATAAGCACGATCAAGTGTCTGCAACGCGATGCTATTTAAATACAGTACATTGATTTTTAAAGACACGTTGCGTCACACACTTAGACATATACTCTTCAGTACCTTACAAATCGGGTGGTGAATGGTCAAAAGGCCAGTATGCCAGAAAGCAATGAACATCTCTCCAGAAAACACAACATTGGGATGCGTCACCTGTGAAAAAGAAAATGTCGCAAAAATTGAAACTGTCAAACAATTTTGTTCACATGAATATGCCGCACGGCCGTCAACTTTTTTGTTGTGAATTTGTGGTGCATCCAATGCAGAACAAATCCGATTGAAAATGCGAGTTGGGTGAGCCCATTGACAATAAGCAGATTAGAAAATGGATGGATGGTTTACTAGAAAGTACTGGTATATATGAATAGTATGAGTGCTATCGTTACTTGGAATTGTTATTGGTCACTATCTGAACGGGTGATGGGTCTGGAGGGTACAGTTAATGGTATCAATTTGAAAAAAAGTGCCATTGAACAGTCCCATCTTCCAACAAGTAAATGTAAAAAAAATCAACCAAGTGACAGCTCTAATCTTGGAAGATTTGTTGGATGTCTCATAAGTCGTAGTTTCACAATAGATGCCACAGGATGATGACCAAGCATGTTTTTTGTCCTACACAAGGCTGTGGTCCAGTTAAGTGACGCTTATTTATTGAGTTACACACAATTACAGTACTTGGGAACCAAGATGCTACAAATGGCACCAAGGCAAAAAAACAAATAAATAAATAAATAAATAAATAAATAAATAAATAAATAAATACAAAAATAACCACATGCAGCTCTTTGCCACAACACTTAACCCTTTGCAGACGATTGGGTCATATTTGGTACACTAAAGATAAGTGCTTATAGATCGAAAAAATTAGAGGTAGCAGTTCAAGTTTCGATTGGAACTGATGTAGCACAAGTTACATGTCCCTTTAACACAGGTTATGTGCAGCTGGCATAGCTGCACATAACCTGTGTTAAGAGCGTCAGTGACATCATCTCCTTCTTGCGCAACACAACGTGCGCTCCTGCATCTTCAAAGCTCCTTCTTCTTCTCGTCACGGATCAAATATCACGTAAGTATATGTTGTGACGATTTTATGAGCTATTCAGAAGAGGTTTACCTTGATACTGAAATGCATAAACTAACGCTAACTTGTTTATTTACCAATAAATATTAAAAATAAGTAGTGTTCCTAATGTAGAACATTCGGCGTGCTAACGCTAGTTTCATGATGATATTGTTGATCCTGACTGGGTACCCGATGCGAATAATTGTAAGTGAATGGTGCGTTTTACACTAATAGCTGTACCTCATAACTTTGCATTCTCAATATAATTATTGAAACAGAGGTCCATATGTTTTTTTTTGTTATATCCTAAACAGAAATTAGAAAACTTAAAACATTTTCATCATAATGTCTGGTACAAATTTAACACTTCCTATTTCCAAAAGACCGTGAAACATGGTAGGAGCAGGTACAACACTTACAAGTTTCTGTGAAAAAAAAAAATACAGGAAAAGCTAAAAGTCTATATTTTATTTGGGGCAAATCAAAGACAGCAAAATTACTTCTGAAGGACTTGAGGACATTAGATTGCCATGTCAATTAAAATCATCTGAGAGAAAGAATTTGTAATCAGAAAATGTAGAAATGATTGTTTTGAAGAACGTCGTAGGTTGCATTTCCATTTTGTGTTATGTAAGGTTTTGTTGCCACCTAGTGGACAAAATAGTCCCCACTACCGTATGTGCATTTCACATTCTCAAATACAGTACTTTGACTTGAAGATAAAGCATCTGAAAGGACTGAAATTCTGTTTATGATGTAATGTAAGGAAAGAGATGCCCATTTCACGGTAAGATCAGAGCATTGAGATCAAATGGTTAGTTTGGTATAGTTTTTGCTTTTTTGAATGTTGCTGTGCCCATATGTTTTTTCTAAAATACCCATGTACTGTATATCTTTCCAGATCCTGATGAGAATGAAATAGATGACGATGTTGATGAAGACATTTTGGCATCGGACACAGTCGTGACTGTTGCATTGATGAACTTCTATCACTATTCAAATATTTTCAAAGGATTTTCGATGAAAAAATGATGGATATTATTGTTGAACAGTTGAAATTCTATGCAATGCAAAATAACATCAATAAGCCCCTGTGTCTCGCCAAAGAAGAGCTTGAGAAGTGGCTGGGCTTGATATATTGTTTCTCAATCTCAAAATGACCAAACACTCGGATGCTTTGGGCTTGAAAGCTATCTCCACTAACTGATTATGCTGCAGAATGTACTGTATGTCAAGGGATCGCTTCGAAATTATAAAAAGGAACTTGCATATAGCAGACAACACAAAACAAGGAACTCGGGGAAGTCCAAATTCTGATCCCTTGCACAAAGTAAGGCCAATGATAAAAGTTTCAAGAATTACCCAAGTCACAGCGTTTGTCAATTGATGAACAAATTGTACTCTATGAAGGTAGATTTACACTTAAGCAGTATCTACCAAATAAACCAATGAACTGGGGATTCAAGTTGTTTGTGCTGGCAGGTTATGATGGCAACATGTATGCATTCCATATACAGGAACGATAGATCCAGTCAGTGACTCCAAGGTTCCCGATCTGAAAGTGACCTCAAATGTTGTGCTCCATTTGGCTCAAAACATCCAACCAGGAAACAATCATCGATTGCCGTTGTACTAAATTCATCCTGTCTACTTGATAACTAATGTTAAGCAGATTCCTTACTTACAGACAGTGTATTGTCGGTGTTCAAATACCTGACATGTTTCGGCGACTACTTCCGCCTTCGTCAGAGTGTCACGGATGTTGCTGTGACGCGCCATTTTCAGCTGGTGTTGCTATGAGGGCGTGACCTACCTGTCAGAACTGACAGGCAAGCCACGCCCCCCGCTGTCCGCTCGTCCCTCCAGGATGCTGCTCCAGGTAGTAGAGAGCATGTAAGCTCCCTCATCCCTGTTGATGGTCCTTGGTCCTCGCTTTCGGATTTCAATGGCCTCCCTGATCCAGCGCTGATGTTTGTTGTCTTCGGTGCGGATGACTCTGGCCTTCTCCCAGTCCATGATGTGGTTCTCTCTTTTGCAGTGCACTGCAGGGAGCTTACATGCTCTCTACTACCTGGAGCAGCATCCTGGAGGGACGAGCGGACAGCGGGGGGCGTGGCTTGCCTGTCAGTTCTGACAGGTAGGTCACGCCCTCATAGCAACACCAGCTGAAAATGGCGCGTCACAGCAACATCCGTGACACTCTGACGAAGGCGGAAGTAGTCGCCGAAACATGTCAGGTATTTGAACACCGACAATACACTGTCTGTAAGTAAGGAATCTGCTTAACATTAATCATCGATTGCATTCTGATAATTGGTTTACATCTATCCCCTTACTCCAACATTTGGCAACAAGAAAAATCTGGTGTTGTGGCACAGTGAGGCTCAGTCGATTGTTCAGCTGAACCACAGCTAAAAGACATTGAGGTTCTTTTCCCGCCGATGATACAGTATTCGGTTTGACAACATAGCTCATGTTCCATATGTTGCAAAGAACTGCAACAGGTGCAAGCATGGCACATGCTCGGTGAAAACTAATATTTACAGCAAAAAAAAGCAATGTAAATCTTTGTTTGAATCATCACAAGAACTGCTTTGCATTATTCCATGGTTATTAGCTAGTTTTCTTTATCTGTAAAGGAACTATGTATTTTTATGTAAACATTTGATGTCAATATTTTATGTGAATTATGTATTTTATGTAAATATTTTATGTATTTTATTATTTTAATAAAAATATGTCATATGGGTAAAAGTCTAGTCTTTGAAGCACTTGACATATGTTCCAAAAAAGGCACCCTCTCAACATAGGCCTTTCATGACGATTGTGCCAAATTAGGCACAAATTTTCTTAGGCTCAAATTTTCTACATTATTGAAAAATAATAAAAAAAGGAAGCTACTAGTATGTTATTATATCCATCAGTGACCATAAAAACTGACCGGAATTTTTTTTTCTAATTAGAACATAATTAAGGCAGTAAAGGGTTAATGAACAAAATGGTATTTCAATATATTATATGCTCAATATGAGCAAAGGTACAGTCAAAAAAGAAAAACAATGGGCAAATTCTTGGCTGCCCTCATCGACGTAAATGGGCCGATCAGATTGTTAGCCATTTCCTCAACGCACGTGGAGTGGCCTAAAACTACTGGAACCACCCGCATAGTTTCCAGGCGGCACATCCGACATCAACACCCACCAAGAATTTGACAATTTTTGAGGCAGCAGGTGTGAGGTGTGTGTGGTGACGGACTTTCCAAGGATGTCAAGTCAATAGAAGACACATGCATGTCCTTCCCCCCCTACCATGTAAACAAAAGAAATGGAATGCAGGAAGATGACTGTTCACGTTGCAGATGGAGTAGATAAGCTCGTCTGAATAGAATCCTGAGCGGTACACTGGAGGGCTGCACGAAGATTTTTAGACCGAGACTGGCTTGAAAAATCAATACAATTGCAATCCACAGGACGAGAAACCATGAAAAGGATTTGAAGAATTCCAGCAAACGATATCAAAATCATCTGCTCAGAACAGTTTTGGACAATGAAGTCAAGCAAAACTTCAATTAAGTCAGGAAAAAGGGACTCCGGGATTGCCACATTTTTGAAGAAATTGGTTGATGCTCCAGAGGACACATGGCTGTTATCACTAAAATGGAACGCATTAGAGTCACATGCAGTACAGAGCAGAATCGCTGAGCACATTTTAAATTAGAATCGCCATGGTGATTGAGGGAACATGGGCTGGAAAGCTTAAGTTGCACATAATCGTCTTGTCTGTGTGGCAAGACACCAGGCTCGCAAAAAGAGGAGGAGAAGAACCAGCAAAACAGCATACTAACGATTTTGATTCCCCAAAAATATTGAATGATGTTTGGATCACATATATTCTGCAATTGAAAGATAAAATCAGCATTTTTTCTTCTGGCAGCACAAAGTACACTCTTCATGATTGGATGAATTCCAGCACCAAGTGGAGAAGTTCAAGTATCTGGGGCTCTGTGAGGGAAATATAGACTATACACCATACTAGAACGGCGTTGCGAAGGTGGCGCTAAACTTATTTAATATCCGATCTGTTACTAAAAATTCATTTTAGCGCATATTGTAAAGAAATGGTATCGGAGGATTTGATACTTCTGTATCGGAACAAGATACACATTTTACATAATAAAATGTCATTCTATTCCACTGAACAACATTTTACCGAGTGTATAAACCAACATAAGACATTCTGTTTTCTGTGTTTAGTATTTAGTATTTTCCAGCGTGTAAGGCGGACCCAAAAGCCTTGATTTTCTTCGAAAGATGACCCTGCGGCTTATACGTAGTTGCGCCTTATATGTGAAGTAATATTGAGTCACAAGACGTCTCGCAAATACTTTCAGCAGCCATTGACCATGTAGAAGAAATAGTGCGTGGTACATGCTGGGATATATAAAACATAACCCCACCTGCCTCTGTAGTGCCTCATGATGTTGTGTGCCTTATATTTGGAAAACTTCTATATATTTATTTTATTATAATTGGAAAACTGTTTTCATTCATTGAAGGTACAACTTATAGTCCAGTGCGCCTTATAGTCCAGTGCACCTTATCGTCCAGTGCGCCTTATCGTCCAGTGTGCCTTATACACCGGAAAATATGGTATACTCGCACTCGAAAATGTTTTGTATTTCAATGAGAAGAACCACTCCAATTTAGTGACATGCAGTCAGAACCTCTCTCTCTCTCTCTCTCTCTCTCTCTCTCTCTCTCTCTCTCTCTCTCTCTCTCTCTCTCTCTCTCTCTCTCTCTCTCTCTCTCTCTCTCTCTCACACACACACACACACACGAGGAGATAAAATTGGGAATTGGCAAATCTCATCGACTCGCGAGTAAACAACAATCTGGTGTGTGGTCACCACAGCCACTGCAGTGGCCTCAGCTGGCTTGTCGAAATGTCTTAAGAGCGCCTGTTGATGGTTGACTCCATTACTGTATGGCGCCACACGCTGCGTCACATTCCGGCTGCACGCGACACCGCCACGCTTAGCCAGCTACCATCAGGAAGCAGTGTTGTTGTGAGGAAATGAAGACGGTTAAACGCAACCTAACAAACAAACAACTGCGGGATATCTCGTACCGAAGGACTTCCTGATAAAGATAAGCTCTTGATTGTAGCAAGTGGTCCGGAGAGGAAGTTGACAGCGAGAATGACAAACAGTTCCTGTAACAGGCCTGTTGTCACGCTGCATCTCAGCAGCGGCAGACATTTTTGCTCATGGGGCATGTTGGATTTTTTTTTTTTTTTTTTTTTTAATCAGACGACTGAGCCGGTCATTTGTAAAGTGGTTAAAGGAAAAAAAGGAGAAAAGGCTTTGTTTAAATTGAAAAAAAAACTCGGCACCTTCTTAAAATAATGGCCTGAGTCACACTGATGAATTTTTGCTCCATCAAATTCTACTCATGTCATTGCTTGAATTAGCTGGATCATTGGCTCAGCGGATCATTCAATTCCATGGAATTAATCATAAATGTGTTTGTTTGTTTTCCAAACAACCATTGGAAGTTAAGATGAGATATTTTGCGCTTGCGATATAAAAACTAATGTTCTCTAACTGGACAACGTCAATCTGCAGCGTCACTGAAATTCGGCACTGAAAACGCAATCACTCATCACCTGGAGCAGTTAGAAAAAAATATCACACCCATGTCAAAACCTCTATTAACATTTTTTTATCTTATGTCTGATAAAATACCATCATTTAACTGTTTAAACAAAGAAAACAAAACATTAGCTGAACTTCCTGAACGGAACAGATCAAGTGAAAAATGAAGCGTGAACCAACAAATGTGGGTCAGGAGACTCATGCATCACACCTCACTGCACCGGTCCCATGCCTAAAACAACACTTTTTATTCATTCCTTTACGCTACTTTAAGAACGAAAACATGTAAATTAAGATGAGATCACTCGGGAAGACATACACTTCACTTTTGCCAGTTATTGGCTTGTGTCTTAAGTTTGTAAAAATGAGAGTCAGCAATCATTTTTGTCTTCATGGCTCCCTTTTATGCAAGTATACTGTAATTTTCTTGAAAATGAACTAAGATAATATATGACCATATATGTATTTGACACACTGAACAAAGCAAAGTTTGCTAAAAAAAAATATATAGAAAATAGGAAAATTACAGAGAGTGGCACAGTGGGCGAAAGGTTCTGGTCGATTCCGGCTGCGGCCGTTCAATGTGGAGTTTGCATCTTCTATATTGGTTTCCTTAGAGTACTCCCACATTCCAAAGACACGTGTGGGAGGCTGATTGAACACTCGAAATTGTCTGTATGAGTGTGAGCCAATGGCTGTTCGTTTCTGTGTGCCCTGTGATTGGCTGGCACTGCGGTGCCCGAAGATGGCGAGCATAGGCTCCAGCACCCCCCTTGACCCTTGGGAGGATGAAGCGCTTCGGAAAATGGATGGATAGATGGATGGAGGAATTCATAGTAAAGTCATGACAAAAATGAAAACTTACCGGAAAGAAATTAGAAGACAAGTTGAGTCTATCCTCATGTATTTTCCCTGCACTACTAACCAATTTAAAGTGTTGAAAATAGTTTCAGAAAAAAATGACAAAATCTTGATTTGAGGGTGGGGAGAAGGGTGAAATAATATTTATTCATCTGGGCTGTAGCTTATTCACGGTAAGGCAGCATATACGGAATAGTGGTTTCAAATATATTTTGAGAATCCGGAACTGCGGTTTTGTGTATATTTTAACAATCCACTGTAGCATCTCATTGATTTTAAAGCTGTCATTTTTTTGGGGGGGGAAGTCACGAAACCTCCCTCACACACAAATGATTCAGTGGGGGTCCAAGCAAAGGAAATGCTCAGTTGCTACAATCCTCTTAAGTTTCATAGCCGAGGAATGTGTCACGTTTACGCTCAGTTAAACGTTGATGTGAGGATGTTTCAGTCACAGACTAAAATACGTGAGAAAGTGAGTCACGCTTAAGCCTGCTGAAACCCACTGAGTTGGTGGGCACCTGCTTTCTGCGGGACCCAAACCCACCCAACATACCCACAATACAAGATATCACTGAGGATTGTGATAAATCCAAAGATCCTGGCTATTTCCCATCCTGCGTGGGGACCGGCGACACAGACGGGAGTCCATGCAGACCTCTGATGGCTTCCATATGTCACCCAGTCTTTGAGAGCGTGTGCACTTTTTTCAAATGTTTTTCTTTCAATCTCTCATCTCTCATTCTGTTTTGCTCTTGAAACTGCTCTGAGCTGGATGGGGAGGGGAGTGAATGCTGGCGAGGTTGGCGGGGGTCAAACGTGATGCAGATTCATTGTAGTAGGAAAAAAATAAAAGCTCTGACTTGATGCCTACACCTTTACTCTGAATGATTTTAAGGAGGTTAAAGACAGGCCACATTTTACAGGCAAAAAGCTGACAGGAGATAAGTTGTACATTTTGTAGCGCCCTCTGTGTTTAATGGGGTCTCGGAATTGGAGCCGTGCTGAGATTTCTCACCGTAACTCCTTCTGAAATTGATCTTTGTGAGCTTGAGGGGGTATTTACAGGATAGCAACCACAACAACCTTTTAGTCTTCCCAATTTTAAAAGTTTGACATAGAAAAACAATACCCTATAAAATTGGTGTGGGGGAAAACCGTCTAATATCCCTGCCAGGCCACCCGGTTAAAAAAGTGTCTTTTTTGTGGCATTATTGAAGACTTTGAGACCTCGATCTCTGTGTCCAGGCTGCAAATGGACGATACAAATTTAATCCTATATCAACTTCAAAAATCAGCAAAGCACCGCTGTTTTGAAACAGCATTGGAAATACGGAAAGTGTTGGTCTTTTAAAACATGACGCGTGGTAAGGGGCTGCAAGTCAGAAGCTGGGAAAGCTCACTTAGAAAGTTTGTCCTAGTCTTGAGTGACACACGAGAGCGTTAATATTCCCCGTCTGATTATAATCCCTGCGGTGGAGCTCATTAGCCCGGCATCCCAGTTGAACCCTGGCTGAGTCGAGTCTGTGAGCTCAGCTGTCAATCAACACTTTTTTTCTTCAAACAAAAGGGCATCAGGGAGAAATAATCCTGCTCTCTCTCCTTCTTGCTCTCTCTTTTTCTGAAGTTTACGAACTGTCAGTTTTTATGGTTTGTGCACACGTATGCACGCAAGCCTATGAAATGTCGCCATTGTGGGACAAATAAAGTTTTCTGATTCTGAGGTCTGCGCAATGTGTCTTAATGTCTGATATCAGAAAGCATCTGAGAAAAGTAGAGGGAACATATCAACATTCATTGCAGCTTGCTTAAATCAAAACACTCTTATCTCAAATCACCCTTTTCCATTAAAATCAAATGCTATTTATTTATCCCGGAATGATGACATAAATAGACTCAAGACGAATAAAACCATACCCCTACAACACACACACACGCGCACACGCACACACACACACACACACACACACACACACACACACACACACACACACACACACACACACACACACACACACACACACACACACACGCTTCATAGAGCGGCCATTGTGCTCATCTTTTACCAGCATCGGCCTAATTTAATTCTCTTTAGTCAGTTGAGTTGGTTAAAACTTCATTAGGATGAGGATGACGTAAAAGGGCTTCACAGTGAGAGGATAAAGTGCCCCCTGATGATTTGACACACTCTGAGAGCAATAAGAACACAATTGCCAATTTGTAAAAATGTCAAAAATCATCATGTATGAAAGTACTGTATGTACCCTCAATGAATTAGATCATTGAATACACAGCACTTCTTTTCAAGTACGCTACACAATGACATTGATGTGTATGGCCTGAAAGAATGCAACAAAGCCCCTACTTTCCATACTAAACGTATTAGCAGGATTCCGCAAGGTTGAGCCACTGGACAAAGGTTGGACGGAGATTCTCCTTAATAACCATGGGTTGTGTTTTTGGCCCAACATTGATCTCATTCACCAAGTCCGACAGTCAACATTCAAAAAGCAGCATGATTTTCAAAAGCCTTGTGGTTACGGAGCAGGGTGCACAAAAAAAGCCTATAAAATGACACTGGCCGCTTGGAAGCACAGAGCCGCCAAGGTGATTTACGCCGTACTGGCTTTTCCTCAGGGTGACAGCGAAGACAGCAAAGAAGAGTGATTCTCCCCCTTTGTGGGGTCCTCTCATAAAAAGGTTGAGTGATGAGACCCCACTGATCTTATAACATTCCTTTGTTATTTGGCTCACAAAGACAAATAGAAAACGATACGTGCTTGTGCTAACCCGCCAGCGTCACCAAAACACTCATGCAGGCTCTTCATCCGCTTTGTCTTTGGCAATATGAAAAGACCATTATGGAAGATGCAAACAAATAATCAGTTCTTTGACCTGAAAATCAGCTTGAAATCAGGAGAATGCCATCAAGGTTGTTGCCATAATGACAGCTCCCCACACACACCCAAACTTGAGTTGCAAATTCAAAACCGCAGAACTGAGAATAACCCGCCAAACCACTCGCTCATCCTACTGCCCCAAACCATGACGTGCAATGGTCCCATGCGAGACACGTCAGACAAAAGTTGGCCCACTGCCAAGATGTGTCACGTCAATATCAGTGAGCAGAGGTTTTGACACCATTTTTATCCTCGCGCTGCTGCAGTCTGGTTGTGACTTGCTTTAAAAGAGCCACCATTGTCTCCAAGTACATAGGAAGACCTCGATGAGCCGCCTGAGCAACCAGCGCTGCTTTTTTTGCTGTATTTCAGCTTTTCATTTAACACGGCCGTACCACAGGAATTGCTATAAAAGCTGAGCAACATGGGCATCAGTAGCTCGCTGTGCACTTGGAAACTGAGTTTCCTTAGCAATAGACCCCAGAATATCAGCATTGGAAACAACACCTCTTCCACTCTTATCCTGACCACAAGGGTACCTCTGAGATGTGTCTGGAGTCTTTTTCTTACTCTGTCTTTACACATAGCTGCACTCCGATTCACCCCATCAACACCGCCGTCAGTTTTGCTGACGACACCACACGACGATGAGTCATCCTACAGAGAGGAGGGTGAGGGTGGGAAATCAACAATGTTTACATGAATGCAGCAAAGTAAAAATCAACAAGGACTATCATGGACTTCGGGAAATCCGTTCTCGCTGGATAAAACTGGAGAGGATATGGAAAGGATGGGATGCAAGTTCCACCTCAAGTTCCTCAGAGTCCACATCTCAGCAGACCTCAGCTGGTCCACAGGTGGGGAAATCATGTCAACGATTAAACTTCCTCAGGAAACTACGCCAAGCCCAGCTCCTCCAACACATGCTAACAATCTTCTACGGATCCAGGATAGAAAACCTCCAGAGTGGGTGACTGCATGCATACTACCAACCCTGCAAGGCACCTTCACCCGACCCTTCCCCGTCCGTCCATTCCTCTGGAAAATGTCACATGCAGTATGTTGAGGTCGAGAACCATGATGCTAAAAAACAGCTTCTACCACCAAGCTGTGAGAAGCATCTGCCCTTCACCCCAAGTAAGGACTAATGACAACACATTATTTGCATCTACCGTATGTTCAAGAACCAATCGAAATACATATATATCAGGTATGTCAATATTTACACTGCTGCCTTATATTTATTTAGACATCTGCCCAATGTGAATAATTGTATGGTCTAAATTTGTGGGCTTTCCTTATTTTCGTCCAGTTAGAATAAAATTTTCATTTTATTTTATTGTATTTCATTGTCCTCAATTCGATTTTACCCCTTTCGGAGTATAAGGCATTACGATGAAATTGTCATTGAATCGGATCTGACTTGAGGCAACTGAATTTAAATCCATCCCAAACAAACCAGCGTTGTAACGAATAGCGGCAATGGCGTCATTGCAACATGACTTTGCATTCAAGTGCGTTCTGCCTGGTGCGCCGCCTGGGAAACAGATGGCAACCACTAACACCGACACCCACCCTGAACATTGAGATCCCGGACCAGACCTCCGCCAAGCACTCTGCTAGCTGGCTGTGCCTCAAATCCCCAACAACTGATCCTCTCCAGAGCCATCAGCAGATTAGGGGACACACATGAGTGAAACTGACTGGACAGCTGAGTCTCATTATCCGTCCTCTTTGACCACAAGTCGATTTACGCTCAGTGGATATTTTGGGTTTTGGGACAATGGGACCGATGACGGGCGACATGGCCCCCAAGAAAGCCCTTTAGGAGCTGGAACTAAGGGAGGTCCACTTATTCACTCTCTGGATTCAATCATTTAGACAATTAACCGGTTAAGCGGGATCAATTGGCTGTTGGATTAAAGACAATTGGAAACGATGATCTACTTTAGATTAGATTAAGATTACAAAGAGAATCTAATGTTCTTAAACAGATTGCATTCTTACATTTGGTTGTAAATGAAATTTAAACAAAAAAAAAACAAGCGTTAAAACGTGCGTGATGAATAACACTAATAGTAGAGGAGAGACATTCTAAGGATTTTTGACTATCAGGAGTACTTTTCCTGAAATATCTTGGCAAGTTCCGCATCATGCAACTTTACGGGTTTTCCACGGTGGAGGTCCTTCAAAGGTGGGTTATGTCGTGGACTTTTGAGATCTATGAGGCCCCTCTATTTCAACAAGGGCTTAAATGAGTCATATCATGACCTTTCTGCAGAAGAACCAGACAGACAGTCTCTGCTGCCTCTCGTACAAGTATTTTAATATTTCCCATCTTTCACATCATCAGCACTTTTTAACGGACAACCAGGAAGTCATGTGACACAGTTGAAAGCATCTGAAAATGTAATAGATTTTTTGGGGGACCGAAGGAAAAAGCTCCCACAGTACAAGTACAACCCTCCAACATAACACCAAGAGGAAGACGATTCCATCTTGGCGTTACTCTTCCTCATTCAAACGTCAGTGCAATTGTGAGGTTCAACATTCACTTTGACAAGGGAATTGGTCATACAAAAAGGACCCAGTTCAAGAAAATAATGAAAACTGCTTTATTTAGATACATGGTCAACACTATGTCAGCCTGCAAATCCAGTCCTTTTGTAGGTTGGTATAAGCCAATTTTTACATCAATAACCAATCAGGTGATAATCCTAAAAATAAGAAGGTAGTAATCAAAAGAATGCTTCACCAAGAAGGGCATACAGTAAGGGCATTGTTCTTTTGAGTCCATTAAAATTACAATAAGGGTTGTTGGGGGGCTACTTCAAAATGTAATCTCCCATGACTGCACTCCCATCTGATTGGGGAATGGGGTGGAGGTGGGTAGGGGTGTGGCATGATAATCCATCAACACCTTTTGTAAACCACTCAACATATTGCATTTTTAAAATGGTTTTGCTTCTTTTTGACTTCGTGAAATGCCTTTTGCAAAATTGACTTGTACCAAGATCATGGAACCCAATCCGGATGAACTGATAAAAATCTAATTGCAAAATGTTGTGAGGTATGGCTCGGTGACAAAGCTGATCCATTTCCAGAATCTGGTTAGAATCCAGATTATGAGCAGTATTTATCAACATGTCCTACATGTATATTAAAGATACACACCTAAATTTGGTCGAAAGCGTTTTTAATGTCCATATTACAAAAGCGTCGCAGATTCAGATTTCACTTCTGTGTATGATCTTAATAATTCAAGAGCAAAACTTTTTCCTTGTACTACACCAAAGCTACAATTTAAATCTGATCCAAATGTAGCCATATCCAGATCAGAATCCAGTTCATCATCAAAAGGTGTAAAATGTTATTAGGTCACAGTACTGAAACCTTACCGCCATTCATTCAAAACTGTTTGGGACATTTGTGAGTATGCTTAGTAATTTCCTGTCCCTGAGAAATTGGTTCTAGGATCATACTGAGGTTCCGCATTTGTCAACCGTTTGCAAATTTTACTCGCTGCGCAGGTTAAAAACTTGACCTCCAGTGTTGGCCGAAGTAAACAGGAGCCCAACGTACTCATCAGCAGTCTGCATAAATCTTGAATGTATATGTTAACGTGAGATATTGATATTCATGGTTGCCACTTTCACTTCTCACTTGACGCTTGAACCTTCTTAGACTGGCTCAGGGTTCTGCAAATGTCACAAAAGCCCTCAGTGGCATTTTACTTTCCTCTGGACCTTGACTGGAGTCCCTGCAGTGTCTGATGTCTCTACTTGTTAACTGTCATGCCACCCACACGCACCGTGTCTCCTCGAAAACATTAAGAGACCAGAAAAGGTGACCTTGGCAACAAAAATGTCACTCCTGACGCAAAGAACAATCAAAAATATAAAGTGCTGGGTGGCCAGGGACATCATAGCTTTCTCAGCTGGTCTTAACACGATCAGAAGTAGCTACTGGCCCAAATTTCTAAATTTAATTCCGATATTTGTTCCATGAAATTGTGTTAACTTGCTCATAACCGTCACTTCTCATAATTCCATTGAATTTCTCTTGCTCACACTGCTTCCACGTACTCATGGTGGCTTGACTTTTTATCCAATCACATTTAACCTCTACCTTCTGCTATGTCAATCTAATCTGCCCAAGGCTTTGAGGATCGATGGTGATGTCTGATATAACCTGGCGATGACTTGGCTTGATGACATCAGCATCTTTTCTGTCCTCTGGTGAGCAGGAGCAAAACTTGTTTTAGCCAAAAATACATCAGCACACATTAATTATTCAATAACCAGCATCTCTGGGGAGTTTTGAAATGGTTCATGTTTCAGTCATGTTATTAGAATAAAGGCAAGTTCAGTAAATACTGATGCTGGTATGCTCCAGGTGATCCACGTAAGATGTTACATGTGTTTTGAGAAGTAATCATGATTTTGTAAATTGTGATGTGATGGCGGTACGTATTAAGAAGTGGATTAATTAGATTAAAGGGCTAGGTAGCAAATGCACAGCTCACTAATGAGAAAATGCATCATTGTAGAAAAGACAGCCAGCAAGGAGGAGTGATGACCTCCCACCATCAGCATTTACTGTACTGTATATGCAAGCGCTAAATGTTGCAATGCATGTTCCAATTTGCAACACATTGAGCCACGAGGGAAAAGCCTTGCGTGCACTTGGCGGCGGTCAAGACAAAAAGACAAATACAAGATTTGTGGTTGCAATGCAAAGAATCACATCCAAACGTATTCTTCATCGGCACCGTAAAGCACTCTGTTGGAGTAGAAACTGAACTTGTCACAAAAGCACATGCAGTGCAACATGACGAATGATTCATCCAAGTGTCAGCACATCTGTTGAAAGTCAACAACTCAAACACATTGAAATATGGAACCTCCTAATGGCTTGAACAGGAAAACACTGCACCATAAATGCAAAGATAGCTGTTTTATTTATTTATTTATTTATTTATTTACAACTTTGGGAAATATCCTGGAATATTTGCCTTTTTCTTTTTGATGTAAACCAAACCAACTGCTTCAGGTTTGTGGTAGTTAGGGATCGATAAATATAGGATAATTTGTCATTTGCATAGAAATTAAATTGACTGGCATTTATTTTCTAGGTTTTTTGTTTGACTTGTAATGGAATCATTCATTCCCCCATCGCTTCCTGGATGACGATTAGACAATTAAGCCCTCGCGATAAACCTCAATTCAAAAATCCAGCGCATCAGTAGGAGTCAAAAGCTTGAATTACGAAAGAATAGCTCATGCCACAATCAAAATTGGGGAGTCTAAGTGCCTTGCATCATCTTGATCATGGAATCAGGAGGTGCCCTGATAGCAAATAAGAAGAAAACCACACTCCAAAATGATTGAATATGAATGTATTTGTTACTATTATTTTTTTGGTATGACTCATGACGTCTACAAAACCAAAATTGTACAGGGAAGTTGTCATTCTCTTAACCCAACCATAGTCTGAAAGAATAAGGTGTGGATTTTCTTACTTTTTAAATATTTTATGAATTTAATTCTTGTTTGCCATTCAACTCAAGATAGAGTAATTACGCTGTCCCAGTAAAAAAGGACAGCGGCATCATAATGGCATTGTCTGTGAATGACAACATCGTCTCCCAAGGAAGGATAACAAAAATCACAAACATGCCACTCCATGATTTTTTTCCCCATTAAGTTAGAGGAATATACAGTATACACTGCATTTTCCGCACAACAAGGCACACAAAACATTCAATTTTCTCAAAAGTAAACAGTGAGCCTTGCAACTGGACTTTGCTTGAATAGTGAAAACAATGTCATGATAATGGATAGGAAGAGGCCCTTGCCACTCGCCTCCTCTGTTACACGACAGTGAATTTACCAATTGATGGTACCCTGTTCAATTTCTGCTTTTGGTGCAGGATTGCAGAATCTGGGGTTATGCGGGGTATTCACTGCCTCACTCAGCGCCTGAATGCAATCACACGGGAAACACGGAAAGCATACTCTTTTGTCTATCATATCATTCTTAGGTATAAAAAGAAACAAAAAATATAGCAGGGACCAGCGAAACTAAAAATGAAAAACATTACTTTATATTGACATTTATTTTACTTGATTTGAAGCACATCCCAGAGCCTCCCAATACCGCATATCCCAGCTACAAACATAAAAAGGATGGATGGACATAATTATCTCACATTTGTGAGATTTTGTCTTTATGCAATTTGTCCCACAACTCCCTACGACCTAGAAGATAAAACAGATACTCTCCATTGTTCTCAAACCTCCCTAACTATACTACTGAATCCCATTCTGCCTTGTGCGTCGTCTTGAAGAGCATTGGGTTGCGCAGATAGTTCGAATAGAAGAAGAGCATTCACTCTCCTTTGAAGTCAATTTGTGTCCAGTAAACATGAATTCTCCAGCAGGGGCAATCATTTGCACTGACTTTCAGAGACTTTAGGTAATGAACAAAACAGCTGTCCTGCGCACCCTGCATAAATGTGGAGATGCCCCTTGCCTTCGTTGCCAATTTCCTGCTTGTAAGGAGCACACTCATTTCATATGGCGGCACTTTGCCGTTTTATCCATCTTGCCTCTCCCGAGAGCTCTCAAGCTCCTCCGTATTGGGTAAAAAAGATCAACATGCCTTCAAAACAGCGGACAGGATACAAGTTATGGACTGTAAGCGCTTAGCGATTTGGGAAAACACGATGGCTGCTTATTCATTTACATCGAGCAGCTGTGTTCAAAGTGAAAAGACAAATGCTTTTAAGAGAGGTTTATTCGACACTGGAATTGAAATTTCAGGTATATTTGTAAAAGAAAACAATAATAATTGTTATTGTTTATTTTTTGTACTTGAGTGAGTGAAAGGCATATTTACAGTTTTAGCCAGTTCTGAAGTATTTCCATTCAACAGTCAGTTGCAAGGCGGAATTGATGGCAAGTCTTGTCATGATTCACTAGACCCGTTGATGTGTGTGCTTTGTTTGTATTGAAATTGACATTTGTGTTGTCCTTTTTTAGGCCAGCTACAAAATGTGTGTCCCCTCTAAAAGTTCTCATTCCTTCAATCTCGCTCCTTTTCTCTTAAACGTTTTGCTTTCAGTTTGACACCAGCTGACAGGGACTCTGATTCTCCGGGGAGTCTTCCGATTAAAATTTTGTCGGTGCGTAGTCATCATGAGAGTCTTTCCATTTCCTTGAACAGCACTTGTTGATACCGTCGTGGCACCCACTTTTAAATAGTAGGCAACTATCGCTCTGCACGTCTCAGGTTTCAGGTGGATTTCATCAAGTTTGCCTGTGTTGCTGCTTTCCCATAGTGCAGTGTTGTTGTTCAAAGTGGGTCAAGGTCGTGTTTTTAGTCCACACAATGTCTTTTCCCAGTCTAGCAGCAGGTGACATGTCAAGTAATCACAGAATGGATGGCATTATTCCCTTGAAGTTGTCCTGCCTGAGAGGCAACATGGTTGATTTTGAACATATTGTTAATGTTGCGAAATCTTTCCCTGAATGTAAACCGGGCTTTGTTATCATGACCAAAGGCAGAATATATGACACATATTGCTCTCACATAGTGCAGGCTCTCATTAGTTCATGCATTTTATCTTGTGTTGTCATGTCATTTGATGGCAGATGCGCTGAACAGCTTCCACAATGCAGGCCTCAATGATGACGTATGAACCACAGCAAAAACAACAACAAATACAAAAACAAACAATACTCACCACACTGAATAATACTTTCTTAACAGTGTTCTTAATTCTACACATTTGACATTTGCCACTTTTGTGAAGAAATACATTTGTCAGACTGAGCTGATTTTGCTTGAAGTTTGCATCCTACTTGTGTGCAATGTGGACTGAAACAAAGATACAGAAACATGTGAATCACTCCACAGGTTGAGCATGGAAGGGAAAACAGCTGAAAGGGGCCCGACCAACCTGTCAAACATTTATATTGCACCACCTCTTGAGATGTTGTGAGTTCAACTTGTAGAAAATTAACTCAGAAATTAGATCCCGCGTGTGCATGTTGTGCGCTGTTAAAGTAGGGTGCAGCATCTAAGTGTGTGACGAGCCGTGTGGTCCATGAATCACAGCTGCTCAACATCATTTCGTGATGAAGAACCTCAGAAGTTCTCACAGTTGGTAGCAGGCAAGGGATGAATGCTGATGAAACACAGAGGGTCTGTGAGGACTTTGCAGGACAGCGTTTTTATTTATTTTTTGCAGTACCGTATTGTACATGTATATGGACATGCATATGTCTGTAAAATGAGATGGCCACACAATAGATGAATAACTGTAAGAGGACACAGCTTGGTTATGTTTTCTTAGTCATTTTTACGTTAGTTAGTAAGTGGCATATTCTCCCATGTGGATCAGTCGCCCTTCTGTTATTTATTCACCTTCATGTCAGTTATGCATTCTGGGTCGAGGAAACTGAAACTGTGGGTGTTCCCTGTCAAATTGACATGGCATGCATTTTTAGGTTGGCTCAAGCACGTGTTTATTTTGCGCTCCAGAGGCTATATTAAGTCCAATACCCTGAGGAGGTGAAACATCATATTGCACTTCAAATTTGCATTGAGCTACAACATATGACGCTACGCGTGTTAAGTGATTTGCAGAAAGCTACCTAATGCAAACGTTGCAGAGAGATTGAAGTTATTAATGTCGGACAGCTACTACAGCACTTAAGCTGTAATATTTAGTGGGGAAGATTCGAAGCGCCAGCTAACTTTATTTCCACCCCCTTCTGCAAGAACTGATTCTACTGGCAGTTGGAATTGCGTTTTTTTCATTCATTTTTTTAAGCGCAGTTATAGTACATTAATTTTCCAAACATGATTTCAGTCATAAGAATATCGATGAGAAGGTTTCTTCAGCCGTCATCTGTACTTTTTGAACGTACAGATGGGCCTTCAAAAAGTACAATGACGGCTGAAGAAACCTTCTCATCGATGGACCACTCCTGTACAACTGAGAGCTTACACAGAAGTCATAAGAATAGTTGTCGGATATAAAAACACGTTATTCTCAACATTTTGGAATTAAGGGCCACCCGTAAACTTCAAAGAGGATGCGTTATAAGTCTGGACGGGAGATTGTTCCCACAATCCCAGTGCTATAAAGGGACTTTAGCGTCCAATGTCCATGTCAGATTTTCCTTCACAATTCAAAAAAGAATTCTGCCGAAAAAACGTTCTCTCAAAAGAAACAAAGGCTAAAAATTTCCAGCATGCAACATCCATTTATGACGCTCTTACCATGACGACCTAGGTGGAATAAGGCTATGACGCTCAGATTTGACTTTTTGTGGTGTAACTGGAGACTTCTGGAGACCAAAAGGAGACGTTCACCCTTCTGCATCCAAAGTGCAAATGATTTTTTAATGTGCCAAACCACAACTTGCAAATTTAAACAAACACACTTCGAAATTAGTGAAGCAGCAACTGACCTGAGAAATAAGATAATGGCAAGAATGACAACTGGGCAACCAAGAAACCGATGACAACGGCTATGTGAGGCACCACCTGAAAGTCTCATGGAAACTGTGAATGCAGCACTGAGAGCGATCGCGACCGGAACGATTACGGAAACCAATGAGCTGATATATGCTTCAGCATCAGTGATCCTAGAGATGCTTGGCTACAAGAGCAACTGTGAGAGCCACGAGATTCGTTACCCACCATGGAAAAGACGGTTGGAGGCTAAGATCAAGACGGCTCGGAAAGATGTGAGTCAGTTGACGGAGACCCAGAGAGGTGTGAATAAAAGGCCATTACCCAAGAGATACATGCAGATAACCCTACCTGAAGCAC
The DNA here is from genome assembly GCF_051943395.1 of Hippocampus bargibanti. Lineage (NCBI taxonomy): Eukaryota > Metazoa > Chordata > Actinopteri > Syngnathiformes > Syngnathidae > Hippocampus > Hippocampus bargibanti. The sequence goes on from NC_142735.1 coordinate 13,292,943, forward strand.
TCGAAACTGCCAGACAAAGGCTCCAGGCCTTGTCCAGTCGCCTAAAGAGGTACACGAAAGAGAATGAGGCCAGAAGAATAAACAGGCTGTTCGCAACACAACCTGCGAAAGTGTACGCTCAGTGGCAGGGTTCTAATAGCAGAGGAGACCCTCCAAGGCTGGAAACTGAAAGATACTGGAAAGGCATATGGGAGAAGGAGGTCGCACATAACCACAGTGCACAAAGGCTGGTGACTCTGAAAGAGGAGCACAGCAACCTCCCTGAACAGAACCCAGTTACAATCACAGCGGCAGACATACAAGAAGGAGTCTCAGGTATGAAAAACTGGACGGCACCAGGCCCCGATATGATCCACACCTACTGGCTAAAGAAACTCACAGCACTCCACGAGCGCCTAGCAGCACAAATGAACCAGTTGCTGATAGATGGGACTCACCCAGGATGGCTAACCAAAGGGCTAACAATCCTGATCATGAAGGATTCCTCAAAGGGTGCAGTTCCTTCCAACTATCGGCCAATAACCTGTCTCTCCACCACATGCTCATGTTAGGCATCATTGCGGCTAAGATAAGTGCACACATGGATCAATAAAAAAAATGAGCAAAGCACAGAAAGTAATTGGTAGAGATACTAGAGGTGCCAAACATCAGCTGCTGGTTGACAGAACAGTCACACAAGACTGCAGGTCCCGACATACCAACCTGTGCACAGCCTGGATTGATTATAAGAAAGCATATGACTCGATGCCACACAATGCTTGGAGTTGTATAAGGTCAACAGGACCCTGAGAGCCTTCGTTGCAAACTCAATGAGGATGTGGAAAACCACACTTGAAGCCAATGGCAAGCCACTAACACAAGTGTCCATCAAATGTGGCATATACCAAGGTGATGCACTCTCCCCACTGCTGTTGTGCATAGGACTGAACCACCTCAGCCAAATAATCACCAAGACAGGCTATGGATACCGCCTCAGAAATGGAGCTACAATCAGTCACCTCCTCTACATGGATGACATAAAGCTGTATGCTAAGAGCGAAAGGGACATGAACTCCCTAATCCACACAACCAGGATCTACAGCAGTGACATCGGGATGTCATTCGGGCTGGAGAAATGTAGTCGGATGGTGACCAAGAGGGGCAAGGTAGTCCACACTGAAGGGATCTCACTCCCTGAAGGAACAATAGCAGACATTGAAAACAGCTACCAGTACCTCGGTATACCACAGGCCAATGGCAACGTCGAACTTGCAACAAGGAAAGCGGCTACGAACAAATACCTCCAGCGGGTGAGGCAAGTCCTGAGAAGCCAGCTCACTGGCAAGAACAAGACCCGGGCAATAAACAGCTATGCCCTGCGAGTGATCAGATACCCTGCAGGAATAATAAGATGGCCAAGGGAAGAGATTCAGACCACGGATGTTAAGACCCGAAAACTCCTCACCATGCACGGAGGGTTTCATCCCAAGTCCAGCACCCTGAGACTGTACACAAACCGTAAGGAAGGAGGCCGCGGACTAGTGAGTGTGAGAGCCACTGTCCAGGATGAAACATCCAAGCTCAATGAATACATCAAAGAGAAGGCTCCAACGGATGATGTACTCAGAGAATGCCTTAGGCAATGGGAAACAGAGGATGAGGTGCTGGAAGAGGGACAATCATGGGAGGAAAAGCCCCTACACGGGATGTTCCACCGAACCATAAGTGAAGTGGCTGATCTCAAGAAGTCCTATCAGTGGCTAGAGAGGGCTGGCCTCAAGGACAGCACAGAGGCACTCATCCTGGCTGCTCAAGAGAAGGCCCTGAACACCAGAGCCATAGAGGCACGGATATACCACACCAGGCAAGACCCAAGGTGTAGGTTCTGCAAGAGGCACCTGAGACAATCCAACACATAACTGCAGGGTGTAAGATGCTGGCAGGGAAAGCCTACGTGGAGCGCCATAACCAGGTGGCTGGCATAGTCTACCGAAACATCTGTGCGGGGTATGGACTGGAAACCCCAAGGTCAAAATGGGAAACACCTCTCAAGGTAGTAGAGAATGATCAAGCAAAGATCCTGTGGGACTTCCAGATACAGACTGACAAGATGGTAATGGCCAACCAACCAGATATCTTGGTCATAGGTAAGGGGCAAAGGAAAGACGTTGTCGTGGATGTAGCGGTCCTGAGTGATGGAAATATCAGAAAGAAGGAACATGAGAAAATTGAGAAATACCAAGGGCTCAGAGAGGAGCTGGAGAGGGCCTGGAAGGTCAAGGTGACAGTCGTGCCTCTGGTGGTCGGAGCACTCGGGGCAGTGACCCCCAAACTAGACGAGTGGTTGCAACAGATCCCGGGAACAACATCGTATATTTTGGTCCAGAAAAGCGCACTGCTAGGAACAGCATGGATACTGCGCAGAACCCTCAGGCTTCCTGGCCTCTGGTAGAGGACCCGAGCTAAAATGGGGGACAGAAACCCCCCATGGTATATATATATATATATATATATATATATATATATATATATACACAGTGAGACCTCAACTTACAAACTTTTTGTCTTACAAACGTCAAATTTATGAAAATTAAACCTTATCATAAGCACTATTTTCATAATACACACCCACCACGGCTGGCGGAGTGATCTTCGGCGGAAGCACACGACATAACAGCACCAGAGGTTAAGTTACCAACAGTCCTTATGGAAGGTGACTCTCCTTCCATGAGCTATCAACCACAATCAAAAAGGTAAATAAAACTTTATTTTACAGCACAGTTTATTTCTTTAATTACAGTCGTCATGTAATGCGTCTCTCTTTCCAAACAGCAATTCCCTTTGACCTTCGACCTCCAACGCCATTCCATCAAGCCATAAATGACCATCACAAATGTAAATAAAGTGACTTTATGATACAATGCAGTGTATTTCTTTCATTACAATACAATAGCACATTTATTATACATAGAATAAGATATGTTGTGTGTAGTTTTAAGGCTTATTTAGTTGAAAAGTATATTTTATGGAAACCCAGGAACGCATTATTCCCATTGCGCCTTACACACTCTGTCTGGGAACCAATTAAGTTCGTAAATTGAGGTCTCACTGTATATATATATACACACAGATTGCAAAATGGGAGTGGACATGGTGCATGTTGTCCAACGTTACACTCATCCAAATCAGTAATGTTTGGCCTTGGTGGAGGTCTGCTCAATACGCATTTCCATTTTCATATTGTTTTCTAATGACATATGGTAGGTGGCATCTCAACTTTCTTGACATAGCAATTCCTGGCATGATAAAACATGACCAGCCCACATCCCATCACCACAGTGGAGCACATCTTGCTACGAAACAGACCGTGATGATGCAATGTTATAGGGAGGTCCACAAATGACAGAATCATGGGGAAGTCCACAATCCCAAATGACGGAATCATTCACAAAATATTTTTTTAGGCCTCCATAGTGTCGCAAATATTCGTCTAGAAGAAAAATTCCATAATTCATGAGCTAGTGAAGAGTTGAATCAGCTCTAGGTTGTTCTTAATGACTCAGGGTGTGTTTTAACAGGCAGGTCAAAGCAGCCACATAAATGCCACCCAATCCTGCAACTCTGAACCTCCAAACATGACATTAATCCAGGGGGTTATGCGGCCCTTCCTGTGCCCTAATGAAATCTGAAGCTTGTCAATGGTCGACACATAATGGCACTTTTGGAATTAAGCAGCTCGGACTGCTGGGACTGGGCTAAATAGCACACAGATGGCCCAGCCCAACCCTTGTGTCAACGTCTCAAGCTTCTTTGACTTCTTGGTGTTGGTTGCATACATGATCTGCCATTCACAATGGTACAACAAAGATTGTTTGAGCAGAAAGGCTAAATGAAACACCGTATGTTTGAATAATTGTAACAGGCAGAAATATTTTGTATAATTCATCAAGTCATTTGCTCAGATCCGTATGAAATTGAAATGTACCTGGAATCAATATGACTGAGGAATGTTCCAAAAGCAACTCTGGATTTCTTTCTTTTTTTCTTATTTCATTTCAAGTATAATTCAAAGAGATGTGCGGCCATCAGCATTTGACTGCTTAGGCTTTGCATTTTTTGTCAGCATATCATTTCTTTGCCTCTGATGATTTACATTGGAAATATGTCACAAAACTGCAGACTGACATGAAATATTTCTGTCCCCAACTGTTGGTTCAGCACCACCTTAAGGAGTTTTATAGCTGTCGCACTGGTCCAATGCCCTGTGCGATTAACGGTATTGTAATGGAGTCACAACTCCACAACAACAACAAAAATAATCTGAATGATGTTCATGTCTTGAAAAAGTCAGACCACTTGTGTATCAATATCAATTCACCATTTTCATTTTATTTCTTGAAGAATGATGACTGACTTGCATCGGGACAATTAAGGGCAATTCACATTATTTACTTGAAAAATCGCAAGATCCAAAAAAAATTTATATTGGCATTTAATTATTCGATCTAAAAAAGGCTTCCATGTGTTCATTTGATAGAATTTATCAACAAAATCAAAAAAGGATTGTAGAAACTACATGCCATATTCCTTGAACTGACCTTGGTTAGTACAGTGCATTGCAAGAGGGCAGTTTTATTGGTTAGTGGCAGACCCCCATTTTCTTTGATTCCTTCAGACTTTTGCATTTCATATCAATGGCATCGTCCATCCATTCCCATCATGCTATGTCTCAACCAGAAATTAGAGACAAACAAAAAAAATGCCACAATTTATGTTTGTCCATGTTCCATTTTTTTGTGGAGGAGCTTAGTGGAGTTATGCACTTGCACTACCTCTTCAGTTTTTCATGTTAATTGACTGCTTGCAACTTCAGGAATTACACTGTTGTACACTGTCGCAAATCAGGTTGTCCTTCTTGAAATTTGTGTTGCACTTCAATTTATCCAGTATTATTTCTATATAACTGTTTCTGGCTCAAGCGTAAATTTGCATCCTTCAATAAAAAAACTAATGCGCTCACATAAAATGGGATATTCATTCATGGTGGCACATTTCCAGTCAAAGCCAAGGGCGGTCTCGCTCTCAATCGCTTACCACCAGCGGTTGGCAGTTCCTAAATTAAAAGATTTGCTTTTGGGAAAATTGCACCCAGTGCACATTTAAAGCAATCAAATTTGCAATTATGCAGTCCCGCACTTCAATTTTGTGTCCAGCTTTGAAAATCTCACTCATGTCTGCTTGTCATTTTAATGGTTTCCTATGGGATATTAATGTTTGGAAGACACACTTTTCGCCTTACACACACTTTCTGGAAACCAATTAAGTTCGTAAGCTGAGGTATCACTGCATGTCGAAAAATGTTCGGACAGAGATGCTGTAAGTTAGATTTTGTATTGTGCGGCTTTTTCCGGCCGAGCTTGCTTGCAATTGACTGCGTACTGTGCTTCACGCACACGCACGCACACAGATACATGAGAGGTTTCAAGGGCTGGATGTTTAAGCGACGGACACCAAGGCTGACCAATCAGCGCCCTGCTATGCTGAATTGTTGCCAACAAGTTTAGGGCCCGATCCGCTGATCTCGCTTACGATTGCTGCCTAGACTAGGCTCCGTAGAGTATGTAGGCGGGGAGGAAATCCCTCTTCCCAGTTGACGCTCTGAGAAAGAGGCGCTGAGCTCGCTTACGATTGGCTGTGTAGAGTATGTGGGCCGGAAGGACGTGATGCATTACATAAAGTAATGGCAACTTCATTCATGGCTTACTGAAGACCCAACAATATATGTTGTTGTACTACAGTAGGTGTGAATAACAACTGTTTGATCGTCTGTGTTTCATACTTCCCCGTTCAGTGTTTGACTTAAACATACATTCCATACAAAATATAGCACTGAAGCAGCTTACAATCAAATTCACCTTCCGAATGACCGTTCAGAAAGTATCTCGTTCGTAAGGTGGGGAGCGTTTGTAGCCACACATAACTCAAAATATGAGCAAACACATGAATGTGGTTGAATAAAATTCCATTTCTCAACACATGCCATATCTATATTTACTTCTTATCGGTGGCACTCGTAAACATGAAATATTTGTTCGAATTACGATTTGGTGCCAGTTGAGAATTCAGAGAACATACATTGAAAAACTACATTAACAGAAAAGTCGGCTTGCTAACTCGGCATTTCTTGTGCATTTCTTGTGCAATGAAAATATATCTTCTCGGTTTGGCACCAAACAGCAAAGCGTGTTTGTTAAAAATAAATAAAGGGCTTTTTCAATGAAAATCACATCAATCCGTTTTAGCCTTAAACTGACAAAAATGTTTTGTATTTCAATGAGAATAAGCACTCTATATTATTTTCTTCTTCTTCTTCCTCTCTCTCACTCTCTCTCTCTCTCTCTCTCTCTCTCTCTCTGTCTCTCTCTTTCTCTCTCTCTCTCACTCTCACTCTCCCCACAACACCTCCACACACACACTGCAGCAAAATCACTTTTGTTTAACAATTCAGATTTTAGATTCACCACACTACCGTCAGGAATGCAGAGAGCGACATTGTTTCCTCTTATTTTTGTAGTTGTTTATACCTCTGATTGATTGAACTTAAAATGCGCCCAAAGATTGATTTACAGTGGAGGATGATGTCAGATAATAGTATGTTGAATTATCGCACCGCAACATAAATGCTATATAGGAATAACATCAAGATGGCTTAGTGAAAGACTAAACCATGTGGAACAGCTCCAAGACTTTTTTTTCTCTCCGGAAGCTAAAGGAGGCAGAGGGGCTAGGGGGGTTGACTGACACATAAGAGGGCTGCGAATATAATTTTTCAACGTATACATTTTAGGATACAGTATTCCCCAAAAAATGATGGAGAGACTTAACCGATGTCTGATGGCTTATAGCACTCCAATGCACCGGTGTAGCGCCATCCCTGGTCCTAAATATACAAGATGTAATTTTCTTTGGTTCATCTTTAGTATGACAATCAACTTCTAGTGAAGGTGTCAAAAACAGCTTGAAAACTCTTTTCTTTGAACACTTGTTTACCATTTTCTGAATGATGGCTCAAGTCTCACAAAAACGTGTTAAATCGAAGCATTTGCCAGATTAAAAACGAACAAACAAACAATGAAATAAAATTTCATAGAAGAAACGCTGACTGCCATGTTAGCGACGAGGTCAAACGTCCTCTGTGGAGACGTGACTGCTTACAGACGTCCATTCATCAAGCAGCATGTCAAGTACAAAGGACACAATATCCTTTGCTCCCTTTTGTTTGTCTTTCTTCTCTTTTTCTCAGACCCCCCACCCCTTCCACCCGCCACCAACTCTTTTCAGTCAGATATGAATTTCTGTGAGTGCCAACAGAATAAAGAGATAGTGGGATATATCCTTATTTTGAGAGGGGAACCCATACACATTCTCCTCTTTGTCAAATAACATGAGAAGAAAAAGATAATTTTAGGAATATTTCACCACCATTTAATGCGCCCCCATGTGCTCCTCATTCAAGTGAGTTTGAAATTCTCTTTAATGCCTCTTATCTTGGTTAATGGAGCCAGGTGAGCTGGACTATCTCTCATAAAAGAGCAATGAACTGAGCCTAATGCACAAAAAAGCTTGCGTGTCGTAAATGAAGTGGCCCAAAAGGCATCTAAAGATGAAGCGGTCACTAGACGCCGATTCGACTTTATCGACCAAGAATGCTTGAACAAAAAAATGTATTTGATTGCCCAGATCGTAACAGGAGGGGGTGGGGAGTGTTGAAATGTGTGATTGCAAGGCAGCAACGAGGTTTCATAATAGGAAAGAAAACAAAGACAAATTTTACAACGACATACAAAACAAAAGGACAAAAGAATTCACTTTGTTAGAGTTTTTCCTCTCCCTGTTTTTGCTCCCCTGACCTAAAGCGGTCATCTCGACGGCTAGTTGTTTTCCATTCATTCTTTATACTTAGTCAAGACATAAAAAAAGTATTTTCTGTGTTCTGTTTGCGATCTGTTCACCATGGCGATACGAAAACGTAGCGGCTTTATGAATGCGTGAGGTGTGTGCATGGGCGTGGTTAGCCTTTGGTTTTACAATGTTCTTGAACAGTGTTTGTAATTCAAATTAGTTTTGCAAAGATAAACTCTGAAACATGATTTAAAAGCAGATTTGGGAATTAAGAACAAAAAAAACTTGATGTCTTGATGTCAACATCAGCTTTGAGCACAGGTCGAGGCAAGATTCAGTTCAAGTAGTGCCTCCATGCCCTTGTAGCAGTGGTAGGCCATCAGTGCCTGCAAGGCTTTCTATGCTGGCCTAAAAATATCAGAATCACAGACTAATGTGAATTGCATTTTGTCCAAGAATTCTTATTAAATAATTCCAAATTGTCTTTCAGCTTCCTTTCATTTCCCCTCTTGTGCTGCTTCCAGATGTGTGTTTTCGTATTTCGTTTTGTTAACTCACAATGGTTGAAAAAGGAGAAGAAAAGGATTTGGTTGCAAATATGCTGTCAAAGCCATTTTCAAGACAGACGTTTCAAGAATAGATGGAAATCATTAAGAAAGGTTGGACAGCTCAGAAGCTAGCAAAAATAGCAAATAACATTGCAATTTTAATAGGTTATCATGAATCCACACGCTCATAGTAAGAATTCGAACAGTTTAATGACAGTATTTCATAAGTTTCTTCAAGTCACAAGTTATTTCCTGGCCAACACCACCCTCGAAAAGACGTGTAGTAATATCACACCACACTCGCAGCTGATTGATTCAGACATAGCACTACTGAAGGCCTAGGAGTGACATGCACAGCCCACCACTGGTTTGTAATAATAAGTAATCATTAAGAATAATAAAATAAAACCGTTTTTTTTTTTACATTAAAAGGGTTTAAAAGTTCGGGTTCTTGTCTTTTAAGTCGAACCAACAAAAAAGACCCATTGCTCAAGACGGAAGACCTAAGAAAATGTCGTCAGTGGTTCACTAAGCTCTGTTTTCTTCTGCGCCTCCACTTAAGAGGCACAAAATCTCTTTCAAAGACATCATGTCATTTTTTTTTCAGTGCCTGTTGCCCCCCCTCACCCCTTCATACCTCCTCACTACAAAACATTTTCTTATCTCTCATCTGTCACGTCACATCTGTCTGTCCCGAGCCCAGGCCCTGGCACGCTCAAACCCCCAGCCTGACAGACTGCGCCCACAAAAAACAAATCGGCCATTTCTAAATGGATCTCACATCTGATAAGAGCAACAATATTGGACAGCGAGAGAGAGCGCCACTTTGGAGACAACGCCTCCTTGCTTTTAGCTTGTTTTGACTGTTTGATGCCATTTTACAATCAAAAACAAGGCTGGATCTGGTGAGAAACAATGACAGCAGCACTCTGGGAAGCTTGAGGTTGGTGTGTTTTCCTGAAAGGCTGTTCGGAGCTGCCTGATGCTGGGACGTTGCCACCGGCTGCCCCCACTGTAGCTCGCATACCTACGCACACAGTTGGGGTTAAAGGCCGAGCTTAAGATGGTTGCTGACAAGTGAAGAGGCAATCAACGGTAGCGAAGGAACGAGATGGTGCTGCTATCACCTGGCACCTGAACACACACACGCATGAGATCGCGTGTTATGATTCGACTGATTCAGTGGCTATTTGTTGTTGTTTAATATCTGCCTTTGACGCACGCATGAGGGTCTGCAGCAGATTCTGTACATGCTCATTGGGATGGAAGTGAACTTGTCTACTGTATGAGTGGGCCTTGAGGTATGAGAGAGCCAAACGCATGAGTACAAACTTGTGATATAATCCTTGTATGGGAGCAGTGATCTCAACACAATTTTACAATGAGCAGCACTTGGTCCAAGAGTAAATACTTATTCCGAAAAAATGTTTCAAGATGTTGAATGCCACCAAGGTCGATGTTTACTGTTAAATTCAACACATGCCAAAGAAACTTACACTTTGTCTACTCAACACCGAGGGTGTCAAACTCATTTTTTTGCCACATTGTAGTTACGGTTTTCTCTCCATGGCTGTTATGAATTTTGGGAAACCATTAGAATGTTTCATCCCCTCCACATATTGCATACAGAACGCAGAACAAATGAATGAATAACGAGTTTTGAAATCGGGAGTCAAGAATAATGACTGTGTTGCAGATTTGGCCACCCGGGCCTTGACTTTGACACGGGTGCGTCACACAGACCTCATCCTTTTCGCCAAATGAAATTAAAAGGTTAACGAATTGATTAATGCCAGTTCCATTCATTGGATGATTTGAGATACGAGGGAGTCACTGAAGAAATTCAACTAGCCACTCAAGGCACCACTATGCTAATTCGTTATTCAGGTATCACAGTTGATGACATTTCAGACTTCCAGTGTCAGCAGTTTGGATTTCACATCTTCTCCTCATGCTTGCTTTACTGTTGGTCCACTTCCTCTCACATTCCAAAAAACTGCTATGCGAGATTGATTGGAGACCCTCCCTGTCCATAGGCTAAAATATTTTTTTAAATTCTTTATGTAAAGATAGATGTGGCTTATGAAGTGACGACGATTTTCTTCAAATTAAGACTCAATTCATCCAGCAGGAAAATATGGAAATTGAAGGACTCCCTTTCAAAATGGTCTGCCGATATGCTAATTTAATCTTTCCACAGGCATGTATGTGATTGTATGTTACCTTTGGCACGATGATGACCTCCAGTTGTGGTCAAAAGTTTACATACACTTGTGAATATCATAATGTCATGGCTCTCTTGAGTTTCCGGTTATTTCTACAACTCTGATTGTTCTCCGATAGAGTGATTGGAACAGATACTTCTTTGTCACAAAAAAACATTCATGAAGTTTGGTTCTTTTATGACTTTATTATGAATTAACAGAAAAAGTGATCTCTATCAGAGAAAAACGTCAGTTGTAGAAATAACTGGAAACTCAAGAGAGCCATGACATTATGTTCTTCACAAGTGTTTGTAAACTTTTGACCACAACTGTACTTTCTAAATAAATTATTTGGCGGTAGTTTGCTCACCCAACAGTAAGGCTCATGAAATCCTAGCTTTGCTCATAATGTCACCATAACGCACCAACTATGAAACATTATTCATTCATTTTCCGATCTATTTTATCCTCACAAAGGTGCTGGAGCCTATGCTGGCTGTCTTCGGGCAGTAAGCAGGGGACACCTTGAACTGGTTGCCAGCCAAACATAGGGCACACAGAGACAAACAACCCTTCGCTCTCACACTTACACTCTCCCCTAGGGACAACTTCAAGTGTCTGCCATGTGTATTTTGGGAAATTGGGAGGCAACAAAGCTATAAAAAACACAGATTGAGACTAAACTGCCAATTTAATTTACTCTGGCCTCTCCAGCAAGTATAATTGTGGAAATTGCGGTAGTGTTAAGGTTTATTCTCCTGTCCAATCCACTTAAGACCAGGCCAAGTTTCACCGCGCCATCCTCTGACAAATGACGAACACAAAAGAACAGATGCTTGATGGCCTGTCGCTGGGGAAGCTGGCGCTGCGGCCAAGATGGCAGCTCACAGCAGTTATCTCCCAGATATGTTTGTCCAGCATCTCGATGCATCTCGGCTCAGAGAAAGTGACCATGTGTTTGGTCCGCAGTGGCAGAATGGGTTTGTCTGCACAATCTTACACATTTAAGATTGATTGCCTAATTATTTTTTGGACTGGGCTGGAGCTGCTTAGGTGAGAGCAGGAGTAGCAGGAATAATCAGAGATTCATGAAGCAGGAAAACATCACTTGGGGTGGGTGTTTTTTTATAAGAAAGGAGAATTGTAAGCTAAAAAAAGTCAATTTCGCATATAGGCCCTTTAAATCTTGTATTAACTGTGCAGGTGGTCTTTTAAGTCCAGAAACAGTTTTTATTATTTACTATCATACACATGTAAAATAAGTTAAGTGTTCCTCTCCTCTCATGCGGAAACATTTTACTGACAGTCCATCTGGCAGACATCCAGACATCCATAATACACTTAAAATGTTTCTTTCTTCTCAAATAGTCATAGATGACTCGGGCTGTCATCTCTTGGCGTGTTCTTATAAAACTCTCAAGGAATTATTTTCACCAAATGCTTAAAATTGGACCTTTCAAAGCTACGCTGAACTCCATGACATTTTATGGCTTGATGAAAGGAAGGGTCACAGCTTTGCCTTCACAAAACACTGCAAACGAATATCCACTCCCTTCAGGAAAATGCAGTATTTCAATCATTGGAAAGAATATGACATTGTGTTATAATTTCTGAAATACATAATGCAAGAATCCAAACTAGGGCGTGGAAAAATCCTACTGGACCCTCCGCACCCTGCCCACCACCTTTTCCAGCTACTCCCCTCAGGCAGGCGCTACCGATCCATGCGCACCAAATCCAGCAGACATTTAAACAGCTTCTTCCCCCAAGCCATTAACTCTTTGAACAGTAGCCCAAACTGAACTGTATAGTGCCTCTTTGCAATTTTTTGATGATGATGATGATGATACTAGTGCAGCGTGCTCGACCGGAAACAAATTCCTTGTGTGTTCTACATACTTGGCAAGAAAGATGATTCTGATTCTGATCTCATTCCAAGTCGGCCTTTTTTTATATCCAATTTCTGCCCTCTATATAGAAGTAGAGTTTTTTTTTCCCACTTTTTCTCAACAACAGCATCTATGTCTGTCTTCAGTCAGCGAAACAACAATCTGAAAAAAAAAACATCCGATAGCTTCATTAATATTTCCGGAATCAGCAACTTTTTATGGAGGCGGAAAAAAAACAGGAAAAGTCATTATTTGTGTACACTCATGATATCATGTTCTTCATTTAGCAACCGCATCAATCGAGGGGCCACCTGTTGATGGTTCCTGCTGCGGACATTGACATTGGAAAAGAGGAAAAAGATGCCATTCGCATCAAACAGTACGTGTTACTAGAGGAATGTCTGCCTATTATTAAGAAGTCAGGAATCAGGGAAGGTCATCAAATGTAGACATCCACAACATTCCTTCATGTGCGCTTCCTGTAAACAGCCAAGTGTTTCCTGTGTTGAAGCAGATGTTTGGCCCTATTGCTGCCTTCCGACCTCAACCCGTGTCCTGTTGACCCGAAGCACCCAGCTCCCCGTCTCTCCCCCATTCAAACGAGCAGCCATCCCCTGGCTTAGGGTTCACGTCATGGCAGACGTCCACCGACTCACAGTGAGGAAACGCCATCTGCTACAGTTTCATTACACGGCTTTGCGCCGAGCTAAGACAATTAAATCTAATAGAGTACAAATGTCTGAGCTGGTACTGCCAACTTTACAATGTCGGCCATCATGTCATCCATATCCATGCAACTTTTTAATGGCTGCCAAGGCCACAGTCATGAATTATCCAAATTGCGGCTGAGGGTGGTGACGACAGTGAGGAAGGAGGGTGTTCAAGCACCTGGATTGGCCGCAACTGTTTAATAGCCCACTCAAGCACATTACTGTTCATTTGAAATATCTCTGCTGGCTCACTTTACAATCCTTCTTGACTGTTGGATTACATTGAATTTGGAATTACTGTACTCCTAACTACTAAGTGGGCTGGTAATGGCGCCTTAAACCCCATCTATCCACCATTAGCGACGATTGGGGGGGGATTTCTGTCAGTGATCATTGAGCACATTGGAGAAGATGTCGTGAACAAATTATTCTAAAAGCAACAAAGCTAATTATCTCCTGGATAAAGAAAGGGATATAGATAAGTATCTTGAGGGACCCCAAGGCCAAGAGGAGCACATTGCAGGACCAGGATCTGTCTTCACGTGCAGCGTGTAAAATTTGAAAGGTGCTCTTCTTGTAGGATCTCAAGTGGGTGGCAAAGACACCGTTGTCCCCACGGCACCCTTGGGACAGAAAATGGCAGGTCTGTTGTGACACAGGAGTTTGAGAGTTGAGGGACACGGGCCCCCTGCACTAAAGTGTGACTGTTTAGTTGATATGCAGAAAATATGTTTCATTGATGTGGGTGGCGGGGGGAGGGGGGAGGGGCTTAAGGTCCAAAGGGTGGGACCCAAAGGCGGCCAATCAATCAAGTGTCTTGCCTTTGGGGACTTGGATCTACAAACCCAAATGTGAGCAGATCCCATTTGAGCTTCCTTAATTAGGTACACCTTCACAACATAACATCTAATGAAAGATTAATCAAAAGGGTTATGATCATGATAGTGCTCAAATTCAATGTATGGAAGACCAAGTTACAGCTGATTGTACCTTGAAATATGAGTGAGTTGATTTATTTATCTTTTAAAATAAAGTGTGGGCTGTCATTCACGTGTTTTTCCTTTTTCTTTTTTTGCTTTGAAAATTTGAGATATGGACACTGTATGGAGCCAGAGGACTCAATTTATGTTCTGAGTGTTTCAACTATGTTCATTTTATACCCACTATTTCCATTCAATCGGTTCGCCTATAGAATGCTCCAAATGTGTACTTATATATTTACATTTGACACATCCAAAGATTTTTGGACTGCAATTTTGAACACTTTGTTCTTTCTTGGCATTTGTTTCCAGTCGATTCCGAAACAAGAAGCTATTTTGGCTTAAGGGCTATTTGTGAGTCGGGGTGTGTAGCATTATAATAGTTCAACTGGAGGTTTAATTTTTACATATTGAAACCAAATATGAGTAACGCAAAGGCCAGCCCTGTAATGCAAATCAAACCTTACTCATGTTTGACATGTTCTTCATTTTTTTAACAAGCTTTAATGGAAGAAAAACAAATACCGATAGTATCGCCTTGTCGCGACATGGCACGTTGCGATAAGGAAACTCCCAATTCTCAATTCATTGCAATAAAAATCAACCTTTCCTGTTTATTGTGTTGTAAACAAACGAAAATGAGATAAGTTGGTTTCTTATCGGCCTTTGTTGGCAAGAAGAATATAATAAATGTAAAAAAAAAATGACTGCTTAAAGGAGGCGGGGAGCAATAATTGATACGCTTTTTCCTGCAGTAACTCCCCAACTGTCACAGAGGCCGACTTCAAACGGTGCGTGGTGATTTAAGCCATCATACCTATTTAGCCTGAGGCACGCTGCTGAAAGAATGGAGCGAGGGTTAGGGATACAAAAGTAGGAAGCTCATCTCACACCTTCCTTTCTTTCATCCGCGATAGCTGACTAGCTTATTTTCATTCTCCTCAAATTCGTTGCATGTCACCCTGCTTTGCAATTTCAAGAGTTTTCAACAAGAGCATCTGTTGGGCTATTATCATAAACCTGCACGCACCCCCCACGTTCCTTCCTCTTCTTCTTCTTCTTCACACCCCTCCCTCTCTTTTTACCAACTCCCAGCCCATGCACACTTACTGACTTGGGGGGAGGTGGCTTTTCAGTGACCTACAAGGTCTGAGATACATAAACCACATGACCAGACAGCCTCCTTATCCGAGGCGAGCAGGACTTCCAGAGAAACTCACAGCTCGGCTGAACTTGGCTGGTGCTTTTCTGACACACACTGAGGGGGAGCTCGGATAGAGACGTGGCTCCAGTCATTGGAGTGGTCCTGTCACATAAAACGCACACAGATACACAAATACACACTTTGACAACACTCATTTCATACACACTTACAGACTTACACACACACACACACACACAGACACAGCGGAGCAGTCTCCCTCACTTGCTCTCTCTTCTCTTTACCATACAGACACATACTCACACACACACACACACGCACACACACACGCACCCACACACACACACACACACACACACGCACGCACACACACACATTCACACACACAGCACTACAGTATATCAGCGAGCGGCGAGCCAGAGGGGAGTGCAGAAATGAATGTGAAGATTCTGACGCTGGTGATTGTGCTCCTGGTGTCTCTGCTGTGTTCTGCCAGTGCTGGTGAGTAGAAGCGAGGCACCGCTCATGCTGCACCTTCCCTTCTTTTTCCTCCTTCTTCTATTTCTGTCCGGTCTGTGCTCACGCAGGCTGATCTGTGTTTGTATGTGTGGTTGATCAGTTACCCAGCATGTGTGGGCTCTCAGCAGGATTGCAGGAGCACCTGGCTCAGTACAGTACTGCACTGCGGTGGTTCAAAAGGCTTCAACCTGAATGTTGTTCTCCTGGCATAGGCGCATCGTTATCGTCCCCTCGTCTCACCTTGATGTGTAGCCAAGCCGCGAATGGAAAACTGAAGGCTTGTCTGTGTTGGGTGATGGATTCATGGCAGAGTGTTGTTATGAAATGTATGCTATGCAAGGCACATGTTCCCCATGCACAGGAGGTACTCTGACAAATTGACGACTTGTGTTCCATCTGACCTGGATCGCATGATGATTATTCCTTGACTTTGATCGTGCAGTAGAGCAACACACTGCTTATGGAAGCAATCTGTGGTGATGGTAATCAGGACTGTATAATTGTCAGATGGGTCGGTGAGGGCAACGCACCCAGCACCGATGCGTGGATCATCTCTGCCAGTATTCTGTCTTGACGCCTTGTCAGAGTAAATTTCCGTAAAGTGCCACTTGAACCACTTTTGGATGATATCTCAATGCCCGTTAAGTCTAATTTAGCATATTATTGCCTTGGGCGGGTTTAGGGGGGCCTTTTTTGGACTGGGGAGAGTGATGGGCCAAGCCTAAAGATCTCATGCAGGTAACACTGTGGTGTGAAAAAACAACAGTTAGGGCTTGTGTAAACGTCCAAGCTATTCTTGGCATTACCACTTACCTCTCAACTGCATTTGCCGGGAAGACAAAAACAGGCTTTAGGTGATTAGGGTTGAGAGCGTGAGGTGTTATTGAGTTCTTATTGCTTGCAGTGATAAGCCTACAGGGCTGAAATTATAGAGTTAGGTAGAAAAGAGAGACTGTGCAATAGGTCGATTTACATTCTGCATATCGATCCACCAGAGTGGCACCTTGCACTTCCCCATTCTTGCCTGCACATTTTCCATACAGCGACACACTCTATTTTTGTTCGACGCTACTGAGTGCACGACTAAATGAGAAGCAATTATCTAGCATCATGGCCGGTGTGGTTTTTTGCACCCCTGTGTGTGGTGAAGCACGTTCGCCGCCTCGCGTAGCCCCACGGTGAAAAAACTGGGCTTTTCACCACAGCTTATCCGTCTTAGTGATTGTTCCAGTCATGTTGCTTATGTGCTTCCCATTCCTAGTCTTCCTAAGCCCCGAGGTGCTACCGTATAGTACCAGAGCTTCACTGATGGCGAGGAAGGGAGAAAAAGAGAGCTGATACAGATGAGGGGAGGCAAGTGTGTTGCGGCGGTACTGGGTGTGGAGAAGGATGCTAGCTGGAGTGTGTCTGCTCGGCACAAGCAGCATGCGCCGTCGCGGAAAGGTGTCAGAAGAAGCTCTTACATGTAGGCAGTGGGTGTGAAGTCTTTTATCTTGAGACAAATTATCTTCCGATTCATTGTGCATCTGTCTCTGCCGTGTGTGTGTGTGCATGTGTTTGCGTGTGTTTGCGTGTGTGTGTGTGTGTGTGTGTGTGTGTGTGTGTGTGTGTGTGTGTGTGTGCGTGTGTGTGTGTGTGTGTGTGTGTGTGTGTGTGCGTGTGCGTGTGCGTGTGTGTGTGTGTGTGTGCGCATGTGTGTAGGAGGGGTTGAGTGGGCAAAATTCACAGGGAAACTACGCTGCATCCAATGAATTCCAGTGTTGAATTACGAAGTGAGACTAGTATTTCAGGTTTATAGTCATGGTGTTTAAGACAGAGGATATGTTGACGGGAACTGCATCATTTTGTCATTGAGAAGTTTCTAAAATGGGAGCATTGTTGACAAAACCCTTGCGAAACTGACTAAAAACACTGTAAGCACGTGGCTGGCCAATCGTCACCAACTTCAGTTTGTGAATGAACGCTATGTGATGGTTTGAATGAATATACAGTACGTAATTAGTCAGCAATTGTTTGAATTAGAAGAAATCAATTTAGGACAACAATAAAAAGGCAATTCATGAAAGTGTATTTTAAGACCCTCCTCCCCAAAAAATCATTTTCCATTGTTTTAGAGGTTGTCGAAGGCTTTCTTTAACGATATGGGGACTGAAGCCGCCAGGGGGACGCAAAAAACACGTTTTTGTTAGTTGGTATTTGCTTAAGCTACACTGCTTGAAATTCGCTTGAACAAAACCTCGCAAAAACATTTGGTTGTTATTGGTCATGGTGTTTACATTATATAACTAGGTTATTTTTATTTGTAACACAAAAACTTTTGAACAGGCATTTGTAGACTTTTTCTATTCATTGCAGCTATTTGTCACCTTACTTGAGAAGCGATCTCACGATAAATGATGCAAAAACATTGCAGTCCTTTTCATTTTTGTATTTTTTTTTGTCGTTAAGTGCCCACTTAAAGGACAATCGACGTCACTTTTTTGTTTCTTAACTGACATCAGAAAAACCTTTTATAGTATCTAAAATACCCAAAACACGCAGTATGATATTTTTATTCAAATGCAAAACACCAATAAAAATGACTTGTGTGTGTCCAAAATCTGAAAAAAATTGAGCTGCGAATTGGGCATTTTCAGAAAGTCCCGCCCCCAGTTCGTGACGTCACACCAAGCTGTCTTGCATTGCTGAAAAATCAAAACAATGGCTTCAGATTCGGAGAATATGCTTTCTTGTTACACATCCAGTTATGAATATGATTCAAATAGTTCTGAAGAGGAAAGCATACAATTTTGCAATCGATTGAATAATTTTTTTCAGTGTCATTTTGAGGCAAACGGGCGGGGGGTAATGTCTTACCCAAAAATGGCGACCAGCTCCCATGAGGAATGAATCATCCCGTTGCCACAGGCTGATAAATTCCTTCCATGGAGCTTGGATGCTCTCTTCTGGCGGCTTTTGGTTGCAACATCAAGCTTTTCAGACAAACAGTACAGCAAAATACATTGACGCGATGAAGGACTGCTACAATGTGTCTTTTTGTCGGTCAAGGGGGGTGTCCTTTAGTGACGTCACGTACGGACTCGTCACCAACTCAAAAACAAGACTTCTGGAATATTCAGCACAAGTCTTAAAACGTAAAATATATCTATATGCGGTGGAATCTTTGTAAAATACGCTCCGTAGAAGTCATTCGAAGCGATTTTACAAATTATGGACACAACTTGTCCGGAGACGTCGGTTGTCCTTTAAGGCTCATTGAGGTTAGGCTCTTCATTGGATTGCATTGGATTGGATTGGATTGGATTTGCCTTTATTAGTCTCACAGTGGAGAAATTTACATTTCACAGCAGCAAAGAGCATTGAGATCCTCTTAAAAATTTGCTCCACTTTAGGAGGCCTTTTCATTTCTTTTTTTCATAAATAAATAGATAGATAAATAAATAAACACATACATAAATAGATAAATAAATAAACACATAAATAAATAAATAGATAAATACATAAACACATAAATAAATAGATAAATAAATAGCTAAATAAATATACACATAAATAACTTGATACATAAACACATAAATAAATAGATAAACAAACATAAATAAATACATGTAGATAGATAAACAATGCACGCATGCACACACACACACACACACACACACACACACACACACACACACACACACACACACACACGCACACGCACACGCACACACGCACACACACACGCATACATACATAAATACACTTATTTTAATCTAAAAATTATGTTGTGGAAATGGTAGTTGAACACTATAAAATTCACAATCATTGGACAAAATAGGAGCAGCCTTCTCCATATAATACCGTCATCCTCTGTGCACTTCAATTACCCATCCTTGAAAAGCACTCTGGCTCAAGAGTGGGCTCTCGCTTTAGACATGAGGTATCCATAATTCATCCCTGTGGCCAATCGTTCTTTCTCACTCTGAGTTTGAAGACGTAAACAGTCCTTCCTTGTGTCGGTCGTATGAGCAGCCATCCATTTCTCTGCATCCCATAGCAACACATAATATCAGCTGGAACAGACACACGCGCACACACACACACACACACACACACACACGCACACACACACACACACACACACACACACACACACACACACACGCACACACACGCACGCATACACGCACACAGTTGTAATTGTTTGAGCTGGGTTAAACAGGTGAGGTAGTCATGAGGCCCTGATATGCTGCTTTCATCTGAGCGAGAAATCGGCTGCCTGGAAAGCGGGCGATATCATGTGAGCCTGTCAGCGCTGCTATTATTCCGTATGAAACTTTGATGTATTGTTGGGGCTGGATGCACGCATAAGGCACCTCACTGCAGCGCGTTCACGTGCTCAACTGAGTGTAACAGGTCAAAACACAGCCAACAACAGGAAGCAAGTCTTCTCTGCGTTGGCCAAAAACAATGCCCTATCTGGCCCGATTGGCAAGTGTAAATCATTATGTGGGGCGTGCTAATGCAAAGAGGGTGTTCATGCCTTTGGATGCGATGACGGTCACTGAGGAGAGACCAAATGCAGCTAAATATTTCCAGATACCAGTGAAATCTTCATGAATGCTGTATGAAAGTGAGGTGGCACTTTGGAAGAATGCTATCCTGGGATTATTGGAGAAATGAAGGTGCTGTGAAACATATGCACTGGATATCATGTCACGAATAAACACAGTGAGTTACAGCTGTTCCACTGCAGCAAGAATACCATTTTCTTCAAGTCCAATAAGGGGCTGGAAAAAAGCTGTTTGCAAAGCAGCCAAATGCATACACATCCATTCATTAGATACAACTCTAACCAATGAAATCCAAAACAAGAGCAGGAATTTATATTATGAGTACTGTAAGCATTACTTAAAAATATGTATCAATGTTGTTGTGAAAATGCATTGTTAATATTTAGATGCTCATGTAGCTAACAAATATTAGACGCAGTGGTGCAATATGCAGTATATGATGGATAGTAAAGCAGCGCCTTGAAAAAGGAGGGATACGACCTTACAGGGTTTGAGATTTGAGCTGATTTTGGCAAACTTGACATACTAGCAATGTGTGTTGGCAGTGAACTTGATTCAAATCATTTCGCATCATTATAAGGAGTTCATATTTGCTGGTACAAAAACACAAATTTACACATCTAAGCATGTGTAACCACTACAGCTTTACCATAAGAAATAAAACAACACAAATAAGCATACAATATCAAAAGACTCACAGGCATATATAGATTGGTGGAAATTCTGATATCTTACCAAGCCACTTACAGTAGTAGTTCGAGCAGTAGCAGAAGGAGTAATGGTAGTAGTA
Organism: Hippocampus bargibanti; assembly: GCF_051943395.1. Taxonomy (NCBI): domain Eukaryota; kingdom Metazoa; phylum Chordata; class Actinopteri; order Syngnathiformes; family Syngnathidae; genus Hippocampus; species Hippocampus bargibanti. The sequence continues at coordinate 13,314,182 of NC_142735.1, forward strand.
GCACTCTTCTTTGTGTCTGCATGACTTTACAGTCATATCTTGCCTCTTAGTCAGTGGCCAATGTGCGGGCATCAGTAGAAGCAGCTTAATGAATTTGGTTGCAACATCAAATCATGATGCACAAACCTTTTAATTCTTTACTTGTAATAATGTTACAATCAATAAAAAACAATTCCAACTTCCACTGAAGGGTAATGATTCATAGATAATTTTCATCATCGTCTTTGTAATGGAAAGCTTGTTCACTGGCTCTTGCGTTCGATGGCATGAAATTAAGACCGGGTGTATACAATATTGTGGCCTTGTGTTTGAAAGCGAAGAATGGATTCCCAAAGGAGACGTTCTGGCCTCAAATAGGCCCATTTTTTAAAGACATGCAGATGCCTATATAATATTGGCTGACACATCCCTCGCAAATGGCACCCACCACTCTGGGAGTTAAGTAAGTGATTGAAAGAAAAACCATAAGTCATTTGTGTCGGGATATAAGGCAAACCTTTGAGTCTGGTCGAGGAGCTCAGAAGACTTTGGCGTATGCCGGGTCGCCACATTGCAATACAGAACCCTTTGAATGAATAAATCTACTCACTTAGATATTCTCCGGAGAGCAGATGCAGTGTAAGAGGAAAGGGCAGGAAGTTCAAGAAGACAAGCTCAGGAACGCTAGAATAAAAGGGTGGACTGGGAGCAAGCTCTGAAGGATGTCTCATTGATAATCACACAGATGGTTCAAGCCAGCGAAAGCTGACATTGATTTTGTGGATATGAGGTGCAGTCTCCCACCTAGTTCATTGAGACATGAGTGCCATGATCATACTCATCACTTCAAATACACATAACACTAATCATCTCGGCTCATTACAATGAAATGATAATTCCATTTATCTATTCTAAGCTTCAAAATTTGAAAGTTGTTTTAAAATGAATGATGGGAAAAGAGGACACTCAAATATTCCTTGTTATCTTAAATAGAGGCCGGGTTTTAACATAATATAATAGAATGTAAAACATTTCTACAGTTTGTTCATGATTCAAGTGACTTGCAGATCTTGAGCAATGTGGTGAGTTTGTTATTTTTCATTTTTTTGTAACAGTAGTCAGTAATAATTGAACATTGAAAGATGTGATTTGTTACATTCCACCAGTTGAGAAGTTTATGTTTTAGTGGATGTATATTAAACGTGCATAGTCCCTTTCATTTGATACATTTACCGGCATCTGCTGGAGCACAGCAGTTAAGTTTAGTTAAGGGCTAAATGACATTTGGGACAACGCACACACCGGCGTTGTCCCAGGACAGAGCAGCTTCCACTTATGTGGCAAGAAGAGGCAGGTACGACCATTCTTCATTGAGGGGTCAAGGTCCTGGAAAAGGGTTTGAAATGATGATACAAAGCACCTGTGTAGTGTGGTCCTTTGCCCTGGTGATTGCCTTGGAGATTGATTGCTCACAACATGAACCAAAACAAAATGTCATGATTGTGTACCGAATTTTCAAGTAATACATTGCATGACAGCAGCACACTGTTCGTTAGCATGTCCCCCTCATGGTGCATAGGTAGTCTAATGCAACACACTAAATTATTGTCCCTAGGTGTGATTGTGAGAGGGTTTTCGAGGTGTGCCCCGTGATTGGCTGGCAGTCATTTGAATACAAATGATGTAGCAACACATGCCGACAGATCATATAAAAATCGTCTGTAGACAATGTAATGGATGACCTGTCACTTCTTTGAGTAAAGATTCCTACCGGATTTAAAGTGTTGGAATTCTGTTTTTTCGTGTATTTTGGAGAAAAAAGCATGTATGAACTATTTATATTGTAAAAAAATCCGATTACAAGGTAGCCTTGAATTTCAAGTGACCCAACTTGCACGTTTTTGGAATTATAACCCCCCACTGGGTCTTATTATTATTATTATTATTATTATTATTATTATTATTATTATTATTATTATTATTATTATTATTATTATTATTATTATTATTATTATTATTATTATTATTCGGCCCGGTAGTCGAGTGGTTAGCACACCGGCTTCATAGTGCAGAGGTCGCTGGTTCGCGTCCCGGTCCGGCCTCCCTGTGTGGAGTTTGCATGTTCTCCCCGGACCCGCGTGGGTTTTCTCCGGGTCCTCCGGTTTCCTCCCACACTCCAAAAACATGCATGGCAGGCAGATTGACCACTCCAAATTGTCCCTAGGTGTGAGTGTGAGAGTGACTGTTGTATGTCTTTGTGTGCCGTGCGATTGGCTGGCAACCAATTCAGGGTGTCCCCCGCCTCGTGCCTGAAGACAGCTGAGATAGGCTCCAGCACCCCCGCGACCCTAATGAGGAATAAGAGGTACGGAAAATGAGATGAGATTATTATTATTATTATTATTATTATTATTATTATTATTATTATTATTATTCATAGTGGTAGTAGTAGCAGTGTCTGAAACTCATGACAAAAAATTACCAGACACCAGGGCAGACAACTCTGAAAAGCAGCCTGCCTGGCCATAAAGTTGCCTGCCCCATTTTTCACAACTTGAAACACAATAAGACAACTACATTGTCTTATTGTTGCAAAGTATTAAGGATTGATAATCAGAATATATAACAGAACAACACTTTAAAATGTACCTACCACAAATGCTTCCTTGCTTAATTTATCGTAAATATCCCTTGCTGATGATTTTGCTCCAGTTGTCGTTTGTCCATACACTGTTCGGCATTTTGCACAATGCAATGTTTGTGTTGCGTCGTCTACTACAAGCCATGTGAACTCCTCTTTCCACGATGCTTTTAATGTACGTTTATGTTTTGTAGCGTCATACATTTTGTTAGCTTCTTTTGAATCTTTCTTCTCGGGCTATGACGCTCGGGAAAGTCCAGAAGCACGAAGTTATTCGATGCAGCCTTCTGATTGACTGCCGAGTATGCAAATTGCCCAAAGAAAATCTTTTTTTTTTCTTGAAAAAGTTGTCGGCCACCAGGGCGGAGACATTTTGTAACTTGTACCCCTGACGTAAAAGTTGCACGACCCGGGCATCTCGGCTGACATTATTTCAGACACTGGTAGTAGTAGTAGTCGTAGTAGTAGGATTGTTGTTGTTGTTGTTATTGTTATTGTTATTGTTATTGTTATTGTTATTGTTATTGTTATTGCTATTATTATTATTATTATTATTATTATTATTATTATTATTATTATTATTATTATTATTATTATTATTATTATTGTTATTATTGTTATTATTATTCGTAGTAGTAGTAGTAATAATAGGAGTAGTAGCAGTAGTTGTAGTAGTGGTAGTAGTAGTAAATAATTTATTTTAAAACTGATTCGCAGAACTTCAAGTTCAACAGAGAATTATTTCATATACAAGTACATCAAGATATGAGATTAGTGGTGGCAGCAATTGAATGCATAAATCCCCCGTTAAAATTGAAAAGGGATAACCTGAGCTGGGCATGGGGCCATTTGAAGTGGATGGCCTGGCGTTTCTGTTAATTAGAGCCAGATTGTCACCGCGCAGCCCGATTTCCACCGGTGCCCAGTGAAAATCTAATTTAAGACACTCTCTTTGAACATCAAATGTTTACACGTTTATAGCAGAAGTGCTGGCATTTCTAATTAGTGATCAAGATTTGAGGCACACTTTAATAACTAAGTGACCACAGACGAAATATTGTGCTCTTTGGGAATACAGATGATTTAATGACTCAATTGAAAAACATATCAAATAAATGCTTTGAGCATATCATTTTTTATAGAGGCCAAGACATATTTATAATCAAGGCTCACAAATCTAGTTGTGGCTAAAAGCAATACATAGTCGTTTTTTCTTAGTATGAATTGAGATGAAAATAAGGATGTGGGCAAAGAAAGGAGATCTGACCATTGTAGTGGGATTCGGTCTCAATTTTTCAAATTTCCCCCCGTGGGGGATGTGGTGTGACGGGGAGCTATGGGCAATGTGTTTCCATCACGAAGCTATTGTGGCTCCTCTCAAGTGGTTTCAAACTGTCATGTTCGTAGTGTTCTCACTTTGAATGAATTCACAGCATCCCTCCCATTCCCCACACAACTGGAGATCACTTCCCGGCGAATTAAATTGTACATTATTCATCAGACACTTTGCGATATAGGAATGCATGTCTTGTTGAACGTCGGGTGACTATTTCACATGTTTAAATCTTGTCTGTCAAACGACCTGCAATGAATAATAGTAGAGGTCTAGTTAAAGGGCAGGTAGTTCCCTGAATCAGTATAGGCCCCTTGCCAGGAGAATGGAAACAGATGTTTCTAAAATTAGCAAATCTATTTATAAACTTTTATCCACAAAATGAAAACAGTTTATTCTGAGGGAGACCTTGTAGTTCATCTACAACATTGGTGGCTGACACTGAGGTAATCTTAATTACATCTCTATACATTTTATTCATATCTTTTCTATGTTCACATCCATCCATGTCAGTTATCGATAACCATGACTTCCAAATATAATTGGGTTCATGTTGATCATAAGTAGAAATCCATATAGTTCAAAGTAGCAGAGCTCCTTAAACCCATTGTGTCCAGGTTAAGCATCTGAGCCAACAATATTCCTCTGATGACGCAGTCTGATGCAACTTGGCTGCTATTTCCTGTCATCACAAGTGTATATACAGGGTGCTGTGGGGAGAGCCAAGGCCCCTGCATAGTGACATTTCCCTCCTGTTTCTCTTCCTCCAACCTATCAAATGAGAGGACAGTTCACTGCCCAGGGGGAGGTGGGAAGATGATGATGATGATGATGATGATGATGATGATGATGATGATGATGATGATGATGACACAGAGGAGAGAGAGACAGAGAGAGAGAGAGAGAGAGAGAGAGAGAGAGAGAGAGAGAGAGAGAGAGAGAGAGAGAGAGAGAGAGAGAGAGAGAGAGAGAGAGACAGAATAGAGACAGCGACAGAGAGAGACAGAGGGTGGGGATTGTGCTTTTTCTTGCCCTTGACATGTGGTTTTTAAAGATGCTAGCCTCCGAGACAGCAGAATTCTGGATGTAGTGGGAGTGCAATCCTGTTTGTCTATCTCAAAGTTAAAAGTGGAGGATGTGAGACATTGCATGAGAACTTTGAACGGCAGTCTGTAATCACAGACACCCTCACAGACTACAATTACCACATTGGTTCCATCACAGAACAAGGAAAGCTTGCCAACCTCGCGAGTGGACAACTTTGATCTTGTTTTAATTTCTTCAATCTTAGTTTTGGTGGTCGTTGCTGTTTGGGCTTGCAGCAGGTGGAGCAATTTTAGATTATTTTGCTCTTCTTCACCAGAAAAAAAGTTTTGATGAGTTACTTAGTCCTGCTATCAGAGTACAAAGGCTCCCAACCTTCACTCACCTTGTAGCCACAAATTCACCCTTCTAACTAGAAGTGTGACTGGGAAAAAAGCGACAAGCAGTGTCAAGTAGGGAGGGTAGTCGAGAGCTTCATTAGCTGGCTCAGTGCTGCTGCCGGCGGCCCTTTGAACTGGCAGAGCTCTGATCATCGGCGAGCACGCCGTCTCACACCTCATCATTTCATACGCTCTCTAATTTGGGCACAAGGCAGGCAGGCTGACTCAAAAAGACATCTGCTGAAAGTAACGGGCTGCTTGTTTTTCATCTGAATTTTCTCTGAACCGTCACTCTGTGGGTACTATGGGGGTTGAGTTCGGAAGTTCCAGTAAACGAGAGAAACTTTTCAAGCACTTTGGGGCCCTAATGGACAAAGGCGTCCTTCAGCTCGGCTACAAGCGAAGCATTATGGCAGCACAACAATGCTGTATATCAAACAGCCTCCAGACAAAATCAAAGATCATGCAAAACAAATCCCCCTGAGGGTACAGAGGAGGCTTAACATCACAGATAAGATTTATTCCAACTGGACGGTTTGCCGGTACCTTGATGAAATCTTTGAATTTAGAGCAAGGGTGCCAAAACTCTTTTTTCCAGAGTTAGAGGTGCAGACTCCCTCAAAAAAGTTTATACAATGAAACTAAATTAATCATCCATTCAATCTGGTGCGAGCAGTACATCTTCTGATTGAGAAAAACAATAATTATTTGGGAATATTTTAGTTGATGTTGCTGATAAACCTTTGCTCGACATGTATCCGATTCATTTAATTTGAATAATGTGAAAACATGAATAGTCGCTTTGCAAGGAGATTTGTGATTTATGTGTGCACCAAAATGTTACACTTGCACCCTTAAAATTTCAGGTGTAGTAAAAAAATCTTGAAATCGTGAAAACCGCATAGAGAAAATTGAAGGATGAAAACATGAAAATCCATTCATCATTGTAGGTAAAGATATAAAAAAGATTTTTTCTTATTAATAATTAAATACGGTACTGTTAGGGAATAATCTCATTGAATATGGTCCGTATAAATTTGTTTTACAAAACAATACTGCTGGTCTCATGTGTATTCTGTTACTTTTCTGCATTATTATCCAATTTAGAGTGGAGGAAATAGCTAGAGGGATCAATCTATTATATAATACAGCCTGAGAAGTTTGGCAAAATGCCACTCTTTCCCCCATTGGGAGCCAAGATTGAAGTTTGGATGACTTTCAATCTAAAACCACATGAGTTAAGTAACCACAGTAAGAATAATAACAACAATAATTGTAAACTATAATGTGAAAATAACTTAGTCAGATATATTTGAGTAAGCCTCTTTTGTAAAACATGTATCACTTTAATGTTTTGATGAAGAAGGAACTAGTCAGTCATGCAGTGCATGTACCTTCTAATTTGCCTATGAAACTGGTTAGTCATCTCATCATTTGAATTATTGTATGACTTTAAAAAACAGTTTTGGAAATGTTGAGACCAAGTTTGTTCAAGACTATCATTAGTCAGGGGTAAATGCAGATTTGGATGACTTTGAACAAAATTAAGAACAGCATGACTGTCGATGTGAAAGATGAGAGCAAATGTGCTCTTTTTGGCACTAAGTGTAGAAAGCAATTAATCCAAGGCTACAAACAACATAATATGTGTCAATTATTAATTTTAACATGTGGAAAGTAAAGATGAAAATGGCCCCCAGGTTGGAGTTTGGACACCCCTGGATTATAATTTGGATGAGTTCAACCGACAGTGTCCTTGATTTTGCTCTAGACTGAGCATCTTCATGGTGGCTGCCATGGTAACATGGTCTTAAAGTCAGCAATTGGTACCACTTTCTGCCGAGGCCTAGAATTACTGAGGGGGGTGAGAGGATGAGCGTCTGCGATGAGCAGCATATCTGACATTAAATGTTGGATTGTGAAAAGATCCCTACTTGTTTAGACACCTTCCCATATCCGCAGAATGAATGTGTGCGACGAGAGCTGACAAATCCGTCATTGTGAAGCTGTGACAGCGTGAGCGTTTATTAAAGGCTAAGAGAATGTTTGGATTCTTCAAACACAATTTACACTTCAGCCCAGCTAAATCATCCTCATCCGCTAATGTGCTTACTTGGTGGCAAGCTTCTTGGGTCTGTCTGCCTGTGCGGGTGAGCGTCTTTGCTAAGGGTGTGGATTCACTGGCTAATGCCACTCGTCTCCTTTTAGTTAATGAAGAAAGGGAGGCGAACAGTAGAGACAGAGGGTTTGCTCCTCAGACGTCATGAATAACCATGGCGACACACTCCGGGGAACTCATTCTTCCTCTACACAGTGAAGGCAAATGATGTTTATTTGCCCAGAAGGTTAGCACATTGTCCATGTAATGGGCTGCAGCCACATAGCATGTTATTCTCTGATTTATTTATCTATTTTTATTATTAACAACAATTGTCTGGAACATATTGAAATTGTGCAGTTTTAGGCAGACAATCATTGACACTCAATTGTACTGTATGACCAAAATAGACTCTTTGTACTGTCCATTTTTATCCTTCTATCAAATGGATTTCTTTTTCAATCAAATATCAAAACAAATGGCATTTGAGAGGGCTGAGCTCTGAGTTTCACCAACGCAAACCTCTTAGAGTTGTTTTTATTGTTATGCTTTTGCAAAGGCATCACCCGTGGAGATGCCTATTTACCAGTGTTGTACTCATCAAGTCATTGTTACAAATGCCGACGTACTGCATTGTCGAATGAACCACTGTTCATATCATAGTGGCTATTTTTGTTTTAAATACATAACATGTCATTCTTTTTTCACTTTAGTTTGACAATAACGTCAAAATAGAAGTCGAATTAAAGAGGTAGAAACCTCTTTGTTGAATGTGTTGACTTCCGTTCCTACTTAATACTCCAATTCAACTAACTCCTACTCTAACATTCCCTGCGCAAATAGTCTAGCGCAGGGAGGGTCTACTTAAATGACTGAGAAGGCCACAATTTTTTATCAGCGTTACTCTGACACCATGTACGGTACTTTTAAACCAGATGCACAACAAAAAAGGCCAAATATGGATACATACCTGTATGTACTGCCAAGCTAACAGCTGGCAACCTAACAGTAAAAATTCAAGTGTAATTTATGTGGGTCACCAGTTATGTATGGGTGGCCTTGAGTGTATAGAATAAGAATTGAAAAATATTTGTTTATTTTTTTTTACTAATATGCCAAAGTGCCAACTGACAATCAGAGCCACGCCACATTTGTCAAAAAGCTGCTTGAAAAGTATTGTTATATTTCTAGTGGTGCCTAAAACCAGTACATGAAGTTAAATACACCCCGGCGGTAACATTCCTTCTCATAGTTTGATCATGTACACATCTTTATTATCTATAGTCTGTGTCGCAGAGGTGTCAGATAAGCGATGTGAGATGAGTAAAGTGAACACGGCGGAGAGATTAAACGCTCATGAGGAGCTCATCCAACCGTGAGATTTGATTTGATCAATGCGCTTGATTCGCAGTTTGTCCGAAGCAGGAGAGTGACAAGAAAGACGGGTAAACAAATGTTCATGAAGATCCGAGAGACAATCAGTCCAAGGATATGGAACGTGGATTAACACTCTGTGGCCACGTTTTACGGTTGTGTGGATTGTTCTTTCTCTTGACATCTTATGTCAGTTAATCTTTGCTGCTATAATGACGGGAAAATGGATGTTGTCGCTCCATTTATAAGCGCAGACATTTGTTATGTGGTTGTTTTGGCACTTGATTCACACAAATCAGCTTTACGACTATTCAAAGGCAGCCAGCCCCTTGACAGCACTGTGATATACAGTGTATTCACACTTGCCATGCGGGCATCTGGTGAACTTGGCATTAAACAAGAGAATACCACCGCACGCCATATCCATCTACACGGAAAGCAGACATTCTTCAAATATTCTATATGTGAAACTTTAATTTGAGAATTAGCAACGGGAAGATACGAGTTCAGAGACTAAAGAAGAGGGTGTCCAAGGTCATAAAAAAGAAGAGTTGAGAGCTTCTGATGTATATTATCCGGTGTGCTTTTGCAGCTTAAAACAATTACGGGTATCTCTCCTGGGAAAAGATTAAAGCAGAGCCTTCTAATTTCAGTTGTTTGTGGAGATATATATATATATATATATATATATATATATATATATATATATATATATATATATATATATATATATATATATATATATATATATATATATATTATATATATATATATATGGGGCGGCCCGGTAGTCGAGTGGTTAGCACACCGGCTTCACAGTGCAGAGGTCGTCGGTTCGCGTCCCGGTCCGGCCTCCCTGTGTGGAGTTTGTATGTTCACCCCGGACCCGCGTGGGTTTTCCCCGGGTCCTCCGGTTACCTCCCACACTCCAGATTGACCACTCCAAATTGTCCCTAGGTGTGAGTGTGAGAGTGACTGTTGTACGTCTTTGTGTGCCCTGTGATTGGCTGGCAACCAATTCAGGGTGTCCCCCGCCTCGTGCCCGAAGACAGCTGAGATAGGCTACAGTGATATATATATATATATATATATATATATATATATATATATATATATATATTTGCTGACAGTCAGCTGCGCCGGTGGACTTCTAAATTGTGTCACTGCATCCGTGGGATGCGACACTATCAGCAACTGGGCCTCTAGTTTTGGTGATTGTGTCATTTTCTAAATCCACCATCCACCAGGCATTAATGTGTGATGGCAGCTATGACAGCAATCACAAATCTGTCAATGGTGGTGTCAGAATGTGTATTTTTCCCCTAAAATCTGTGATAATCATTCCAGGGCCGCCAAAGCCTTCCAATAAGAATCAATGTTATTGCCACCATTTGCTATATGCAGTAGTTGTCTGAGTTTTTTTTTACCAAATCGTTAGGTAACGCCAATCAGAGCAAATCAAGTATGTGACCACTATGTTATTGTTTTGACATTTGTCTTTTTAAGTGCAAGTGAGCACCTTTCAAACGTCACAATGGTTAATGCATGTTGTATGTGTGATTCAAAGGTGACTGGGCTAAATAATGAGTTTCTTCACCAGACGAAAGGCCAGGATGCTTGAATTTGCCCTAAAACCTACCTAAATAAGACAAGTATTAACATTCAGCCTCATGGATTGGGAAGAAATGAGCAAAATATTTTAAGAATCTGTGAACGTCTTTTATTCTGCATCAAGGAACAATAACAAAAGGATAATGTGCAGATTAGAGCCCCTGGCGGCAAATATGGTCTTTAGATGCGGAAATGTGCAACACAGTTTTTTCTTTTTCCTTCCCCCCAGTCCATGAATTAGCCTAGTGTTCTGCCACAAATATAGCGTGTAATATGCTTGCTAAAGGGGATTAGTGTGGAAATGGAACTCGAGATGTCTGGCATTTCAGGGATAACGTACAAAACTCTCAATGAACTAGCTCAGTGACACAGTTCATGAATGCTGTTCAAACGCTCCCAGTTGTTCTTTTGCCATTTCTTCTTCAGATAGTGTAGCTGAAGGTTGCTAATCATAGGAACAGCTTCAAAAGCCTTCTAACTACTCATAAAATCAACCTTGGGGAGCTTAGAGAAGAATGTTCGAAGAGTGTGATACTTTCACTCGCATTATATATGAATGCTAAGTGGGTTTTTTCCCAATTTCATTATCAATCTCACCCTGGGGCAGGGATGGGCAACGAGTGGTCCACGTGCAGTATCCACCCATAGTCTCATTGACCCTTTTTTAAAATCTCACATCACCTGAAAAAACAAGTGTGAATTTTGAACCTGTTTATTTCAGGTTTTTTTTATGTTTATTTTCGGTAGGTTTGTTTTGTATTGTTTTTTTTCTGTTTTGGGTGAATGGGCAACATCAATTTTCCATGGTAAGGTCATATTTGAGGTTTATCTTCTTTTTTTCCAGAAGGATTTTTAAGATTTGCGCTCCCCCCCCAAAAAAAAAAAAACCATATCACAAGACATCAATTATGTGTGAATCATTGCTATTTGAAGGCTGGCCATATCCCTCTTCCATGAATGTGAAAGGTCTACTGTTTGATTTTAAATTGTAATGTCACCACTCACTATGGCTTGGTTGCACTTACATGAGTAACACATGAGTAGCTCTACTAATTTTGCAACGGGATGCATATACAAATGTTGGGTGAGTTGATTTTGCACTTAATATTGGTTTATTACTAAGCAGTTTGTACTCTCCTTGAATAATAATTGTGATACCTTTTTAGCAGAAAAAAGATCACCGTTTCTGGTTATTTTTAAAATATTCTTTTTGTCGAAGGCAATGGCATATATCAGAATATATATGATGCACTTTGGCTCAACACAAAACTAGTCACATACATATTTTGTCCATATTTTGTTTAGTATGGCATCACTATTTAGAATTTCTTTAGAATTTAAGGGAGGAAACTGCTACGTGTATATCCCGTCAATGTTTGTAGAGTGTTTGTTTTTTTGCAAACCTTTCTTTGTGACTTGAGCTGCTGCTTCCCTTCCAGTCTCACCTCTGCAGTCCACCCTGTGTCTTATCTCAAGCTGTGTCCTCAAGCGAGCTCTTGTAAAGCTTCCAAATGTCACACTTTGGGAGCTCTAAAAATGGTGCCAGAGTCTCTGAGCAAACAGGAATGTCATGACCCCTACGTCAGATTTTGACGGTGCCCAATGGGAATTGTTGTTCCCTCTCTTTTTGTTTGGAATAAGTCTTAGGACTGCAAAGGTGATGGGCAAACTAAAATTGAAAAAAGGAAACAGAGAGAAGATTGACCTGGTTTTCAAAAGGAGAAATTTGACATGAATGATGACCACAATTTATACTCAGCTCAGCTCAGTTGTAGTACTACGTGTTCTATAGGGTTATAAAAATTTGATATGGAGTCAATGATTACTATAACTATCCCATTACAAATCAGTGTGTTTTCAGTTTATGACATTTGATCACTCCAAGGCACAACATAGTCTGACCACCGGCTCTTACACAAACCAGGCCAGACTTCAGCAATGGCTAAGAACATCTGGGATTACTCTCCAACACGCTGTCGCTCACGCACGCACGCACGCGCGCGCGCGCGCACACACACACACACACACACACACACACACACACACACACACACACACACACGCAGTCTCATTTCTAATCTTGGGACCAAACAAAGCGACAGGGTGCACCTCGGCAAGATTCTGTCACTGTGATGTGTTTATTAGAATCTAGAGGCAGAGGGACCGAGACATGAAACACAAGATATTAGTTTGTTCATTTGCTCTCTATTAGCTTCCGCCGCACACAATGATCCAGGGTAGGCTCAAAAGATGGAAACATCTCCAATTGTGTCATGGTATCGCACCCTTCTCTTTATTTTTTCCACGTTCTGTCAATAGAGGATCATCAAAATGTGATGCTCATACAAACTGATTGGAATTTATTGGTTGTTTATCTGTGTTTGGATATTACAGGTCCAATGGCCTCCATGGATCATGGCAGAGATCTGGAGGAAGCGGCTCCAGTGAGAAAGCTGGTGCAGCAAAGCCCTTCGAGGGGTGGTCAGAGCCACAGGCCAGCCGGCTGGAAGCGGAGACGCCCACGGCCCCGTCTTTCCCACAAGGGGCCCATGCCGTTCTAGAGCAAGGTGAACTTCCAGGCTCATAATGTTTCTTCAGCAGCGTTCAGTCAATTTGAAGGTTCCTGTTTATAAAAGCGTCAAAATGTCACAATAGCGCCGGAAAGTGTGAATTCACCAAAAGAATACTATTGTTGACTTGGGAAGAAAGGGCATGTCGCAACAGATTAATGAACTCGCTTGCCTTTATTGTATGACGGAGGTGGGTCCTTCGGCGATGTCATTCGTTGAACCATATGGGAAATTGATATTGTTAGAAACGTAACCTTCGGGTTGATTGCACTGGAATAAATGGGTTCCGTCCAGCTGAGTGAGTCGATTATAAATAACCATTTAACAGAGATAACACATTTGAGAGTTGGGTTTCTCATTTTAACCTCCGCTGCTTAAAAGAATGTTTAACTTTGCTGTCAAGTCAAACAAAGCCTTGTGTGAAAAATCCCTGATCAAAAATCTGAGACAATATTTTACTTCTCACCTATTCAGTTTGATTTTCTGGGCTTAACCAAAGCAAACTCCCTGCATTTCAAAAGAAAACACACCAGGCGTCATTGAGAAACTAAAACATGCTGAGGCAAGATCAAATGTACAGTGTTGGCCGACACACTCGCCCGTGTTTGCACGTTGCATACTGTCTTAATGTAAAGAAATAGCACCATGTTCGTATGTAAGCATTCAGAAACACAAGATGCATGAGGGAATCTTAATCCAATTGTGCAAAGCAACATAGGAACTCTCCCTGAGACAATATCCTCACCTCCCGCCACTTCCCAGGAGGTGCCATGCAAGAAAAGTAAAAAAAAAAACACTGACCCACCGAGGCCAACAAAATAATAGTCCGAGTGAGTTGAGGCTGCAGCCAATTGATGTATAGGCATGGTTAATCAGTTTCCAGGAATGTGAATTTACAATCCGTAGAGAATTATGATCATCATTGTGTGTTTTTTTGAGTCTCAGTTCCTTTTTAAGTTTGCCATTGTGCCTTCCATTCAAGAATAAATGAGTGACATTCAGAAATAATACGTATTTGACAGAACCTCAGTCACCCATTGTTCTTGGCTGAACCATAAAAAAAAACAAAAAGAGAGACCCTTCAGAACTACTTGTGTTTGCAACATAATAAGAAAGTGGCTCTGAAAAGGCAATGGTTCAGTAAATCACAACACTGTCTCTGCAAAAAAAATATTTAAATAGATCAAAGTATTCTAATTTATATTTGCTTATAGGAAAATGTTAGGTGGCTTAGGGTGGTGTGGCGGAAGAAGCCTGGTATTATCAGTACATTTGTTGTAATAAGAAACTAAATATCATTTGCTCAAGATATCAAAACAATTGCTGACTATTTCTATATTGAAGGACAAAGAGGAACTATTTTTCCTGCATACCACTGTCTGTTTGGCTGCAATGTACAATCACAATCACAATCACAATCAAAACTAACCACAACCGAATCAAAAACTGTACCTGTAATGTGATGGTAGACAGTGCTACCCATCCACCCTAGGAGGGCCGTTTCGCAGCATCTCGCCACATTTGGACAGATCATCTTTTATTCCGCAAGACGCCATGGGCAACATGGACCTCTCATTTTGACATGTTCCAGATGTGAGATGAAAGGCATCTTCTTGATCGCAAACTCTCACTTTTGAACATTCCGTTAGGTCAATTTGATAAAAGCCAAGCGCCTAAAACCCAGACAGACGACAGGATATTACACATTTTGAAGCCACAGGCAATTTCTGAAAGCCCGACGACGGCCTTTGTGCTTAATCCTCCAGCGAACCCCACTCCCATTAGAAATGAAGAGTCGTTCAACAAGTCCCCCGTCAGGATCAAGGCTTCAGTTACCTCTCAGTGACGTGTGGTTGTGAGTGCGAATGATTGCTCATCACTATATGTCCTCTCCGACTGACGGGTGATCACTTCAGGATATACACTTTTTCCCCGTAGTCAGCTGGGTTAGCCCCCAGCAGCCCCGCAGCCTCGTTCAGGATAAGCGGTGTTGAAAACATGCATCGATAAGGGGTATGACCTCAAGCAGCAGTAGTGAGATCATTCCAAGGACCCAGCAAACATCAGATCGGATACATGCGCGTCAATTCACTGGGCATTACATGACTGCAAAACTATGCCTACTTGAAAGAAAAAGAAAAAGAATGGGCCCTTATCAGTGAAGGCAACTTGTTTTCATGCAACAGAGCGCAAACTTATGGGGAATCTTGGGGAATGATCACAGTCTGGGAGAAGATAAAACGGCAAAAGGCGATAAAAGAGATGCTTTTGGAGACGCGCTGATCCTGTGTCGCAGCCGTAGAATAACGCTGGGTTTGTGTTGCAGATGAGACATATACTATGGAACTTTGACTAAAGGCCTTATGAAATTTGTTTGAGACATGTCTGGATAAAGCCTTATTCACTCTTTCTTCAAATGATGGCTAAAACGTGGTACCATACAAAGAAAGTTCTGTTTGATGTTGCTCAAAGGGACGGGGATTTGAAGTGAGTCATGAAAGAAAAGAAATAAACAAAAAGGCACAGACTCATGATACTTTTGTGTTTCTGTTTTGTAGGCACTGCTTTAAGCGCCCTCCCCCAGGTTCTGATTTCTATGCTCTTCCTTTGCCATGGGGGGCCTTGCTGCTCACGGGCTTATGCTTGCCCAGCCTGAAGAGTGATGTCCATAGCACCTGCTGGTTCTTCAAGCAACTCTGTCCACAAGAAGAAAAAAAAATCAGGACAAGCCACTCAATCCTTAGCTCGAAGGAGGAATGAGACAGGGCAATGATTGGAGGGCGGGGGAATGGCAGGAGGTTGAGCCCCAAGCTATCTGAATCTATTCCTTTGTCACCTTAAATGACTTGATCGCTCTGTCTTTTCACAAATGTTGTTTTTTTTCTTTTACATGTCATTCACGATTTAGACACTGATCATAGCCGTGTCTTACACACTTAGCATGACCTGGTTCAGACGCTCTCTCTTACATCATCCGCCATTTCTCCATTGTGTAGTTTTCCATAAGTCAGTGTAACTTCAGGCTACTCCGCCCCTCGATTTTGTCACTGTGTAGCAGCTTAAAGGCCATAGTTAAGGAAGAAGGTTTGAATCATTCAATGGTTAATCAGTCATTGATCATTTTTATTCTGATCATCTTTATCATTGAAAGTCTGGATTAATACAGGCTACAGCAATCAACAGTTTCATGGCCGATGATAAAAGCAGAAGCGCTGCATTTGACTGTGCTTTGCATCTTCGAATGCCATCCACATGCAGCTTCATTTTCAACTGGAACAATTCCACACGTCATGTCAAAATGGTCTCTTTAAATGATAGTACTACTACTATATTTAGGAGATTCGGAAAACTGAAGCTTGTTTGGTGTTCGGAACTGCACTCGGGCAGTGTAGCAGAATGCATCGAGTCAAATTTTGAGACATTAACCCCAAATCTCATTTTCGATCCTTACTCCAAAAGCCAAACACCTTCCTGTCACATGACTGTTAACTGGCAGGGTCGTCTGCGCCACGAACAGACCCACCTTGCCTTTCAATTAAGTGCCATATAACGGAGCCTCTCCACAAATGCTATCCGTGATGTGAAGAACTTACCTCTGTTTTCAAGTTTTGAAACACTAATGTGCATTTGAAGTCAGGGGTGGCTCATTGTACACCCACAAAATTTCAATTCGACTAAAATAACTATAATGGCACTACACCCCTGGCCCGAATACTCCTGGTTTGGATCACCTGAATTGTACAATGTCAAAAACAGACATCTTCTTGATGCTTGGATTCATTTCCTTGCATTACTTACAAGAAAGCCACATAAATGAGAAATCTCACAGGATACTCATTCACATTTACTCCATTAGTCCTCGACTCAGGCCCCAAATCTACATGAGTCCATTCCTAATGGTCCAGCTGTCTAGTCATCTCTTGACTTTTAAACCTTGGATCAAAAAAATATGGCTTTCCATCATACTGGAATACACCACTGTTCATCTATTAGCTTTGTGTTTCAGTCTTTATTTTTTCCTCAGGGTGCTAGCATAGATGCATTTACTAGAGCAGTCTATCATATAAAACAATCATAGAGTTTGCAATATTTAAAGCTGATAATCAACATATTTTCGTAAAAAGCATTAGTGTCATTGCGTGTAGTACAACATAACCACGTGTCCATGTCGGGGCCATTTGCAATGGTGATCTTTAGCCTACTTCGACTCGGGTACAGTTGCCTCGCCAGTCCGCCAGCTCTTCCACAGCACAGGTGGTCGAGGCTTTGATCCTTACCCTCGCTTAAAACGCTGAGTTAATCTTTCTCAGATGGATCTGCTCGAGGCTGACCCAGGCCGCATAGACTGAATTTGTTTGTTAAATTGGCTTAGACTGGAACGATAGCATTCACCTCCAATCCCTCCGTCAACGGTTCAATGTGTGACCATGTCAAAGACAAGGACCTTTGATTGCCATTTCATTGAGGACCAAAGTGCAAACTGTACCATACGATATATACTTTTGTGATTTAAAGCCCAGTCCTCCGTTTCAGTTTCGCTCTTTGTCACTGCGTGTCATGCAAATATTTTTTGTATTTATAAATATAAATATCAAATGAATAGGCTTACGAACCTTGATTACGAGAGCACCACAGCGGTAGTCAACACTTCCAAGATTATACCATGATAAAAAATGTATTCAACCCTCAAACACTGTGAAGCGTAATAGTTCCAGTTCCGCCGTAATTATGATATTTTCCATATCCTCTAAGACAGAGGTGTAGAACTCATTAACGCTCCTCGGATGTGAGGTGTTCTGTGATGGGGGAAGATAGCTGGGGGACAGAAGTCCTAACGTTAGAAGTCGTGACAAGGGGCTCGTATTGATATCTGCCAGACCCCCCATCTCGGACCTTATTGGAAAAGGAGCCGAACGTCTGTATCCGCACTGTTGGTCATGAATGTATCCTCACCATCTGCACCAGCCGCGCTGCCCTTCAACAGACCGGACGTCAGCGATTTTGGAATCTTGCTTGAATCCAAAATTCAAAGACAAGTATCACACAGATCCAAAGTATACGGTTTGAAGTAATCTCAACAAATAAGTGTGGCTTTATTCCAAGGCCTCTCTGCATGGGTTCGCCAGGCTGCACTTTTGCAATTAGATTATGCTGCTGGAAAAACACACCCTGAAAACAAGATTCTCCTCGTTTAAAATGGTTTTCCAGTGTGATGCGGCAATTTGATCTTTTTTGTTCTTTCTTTTTTTGTCTAGCTGGTTGTCCAAAGCTTACCTTTCTGACTACAGTCTGAAATGTTGTATCTTTTGTGGATGTAACAAATTTGAAACGTAGTCTGCAGCACAATATGTCTTGGAAACGTGAAAGCTTTCAGGCATCCTCTCCTATTTTTTTTTGTATATCGTAGCCCAGAGCACATCAGGTTTATTGGGCTAGTGGTGAGGAAGGACAAGCATGTTCTGGCTCAACCTGAAATGGTAAACCAATACATTATGCTCGAGCAGCTAAACCATTTGCCCTAATGTCTTTTTTCCCCAGCAATCATTACCCAAGAGAAATCCTACTTTGTCTCTCACTGTTCTCTCCGGTTCTTCATGTGTGTGATCATCACCAGACCCAAGTAATGTTTCTATGCACTTGTGAGCATGTTTTCCTTCAACAAAATGATTGTTCTGACACCTTGCCCCATGTTTTTGTCATTCATATTCATTTGATTGGGAATGTGAAATTACGATGATTGTGTGCTGTCAAAACACCTTGCACCAAGCAAATTTGTTTTAAACACAGCGCAGTATCATTTCATATTTCAGCTTACATAATGATGAAAAATTAATGGGAGCGATCTTCATCATTTTTCCAAAACGCATCATGTCATCTTTCAGCGTGGATACTGTTAAATCCTCTGTATTCAAATCGGTTGGGCCACCCAAAGTATGGTTTTTTTTCCCATCCCGTGGGAAACGACTATGATCTGACATTATCTTGGAGCTTGGCAAATGAGACTGCCTACACCTAGAATAGCACACAGGCCCCCCTCCTGCCCTGATTGTGACACATTCTCAATCCACATGAAAAGCGTTACGCCCACCGCGGGGGGAGACTTGCGGGCTGGCATAACAGTGTTATTAGGTCTTGAGCAGAAAGACAGTGTATTACTCCTATATTCTGTTTTAAGGTGTGTGAGCAATATTACTCACCAGGCCAAATGTACAGTCCCCTGTCTCTGTTTTGATGTTGAACTGGGCAAAATTAAATGACAAATAAAATAAAACAAGTGTATCACAAATGGTTGAAATGCTGTGTACATATTTGAACTTTTGGTTTTTAATTTATAAAAGATAAGCTTTAGCTCTTGGAGTACTTTTTTTCCTTTCATGCGTAGCTTCGTGTTTTTATTTTCTATTTCTGTAAAGTGTGTACATATATCTTTATGATAATAAGTAATATTAAAAATCTTATTTTAAGAAAATTTGGTGTTGAGTTGTTTTTGGCTAAGAAAAAAAAATGACATGGTCTTTTTCATGAGGAGGATAACGCAATCGAGTTGTCATTTTGAACGGTTCATAAAAATTAAGTGAGCACCATAACATTTACACAAAGTCGAACTGCGCCTGGCAGATAAAATGACACCCCTGTGTGCTGATTAATGTGGATGTATTCAAAAATAACCAATCACATTTAAATTTGTGTTAAATGAGAGCCAGAACTCAACTGCCAGCATTTAAAATGCCTCTGGAAAACTTCAAATGCTTTTCAGCTATTCAAGTTGGCTTTTCTATCAGAAGCCTTCAGGTTATATGCTCATATTCACCGCTATTTGTTATATTGTCCAGATTATAAAATAATGGACTGCCTTGTATATTTTTTTCACTGAAAAAGAATGCATGTGAGCATCACAAAAACAAAAATATAAATCTCAGATCGCTCCCATTGCCCCCCTTTTCTCAATCATCGCGTTGTTGATTTAAAGGGGTCTTTAAGGGAACATGCTGCAACGAAACAGGCCTAGCATTGGAGTCAGTATTCCTCCCTGTAATCCCCACTGGGACCACTCGGGGAAGTGTCTGGTTAACACGCACGCAGGGCTGACACGCCACGATCGACAAGATGTAGACCCCCTTGATCCCCAGCGCTCCCCTAAAGACGCCCAAGGTTATATCATCGAGCCTGGGTCAGCGGTATAATCGTGCCCATGGTCAGCAGGAGGATATGGAGCGTGACAATGAGGCTATTGGGTTTCAGCTTGTGGTCATGGGAAGGAGGGAGGGGCGTGGAGTGCGGGGGCTACGGGGGAAGGGGTGCATTGGTGCGAGGCCAAAACGTCCCTTGAAAGAGTTCAAGGTCCATCTGGCGTTGTGACTCGGGTCCTGTTCACTGTCACTGTTGGAATGCGTGTCGCTGCCTGTCAGCCACCAGACTGCTGCTGAGGGCAGGATGGCTTGCCCGTCCATGTTTGGTTGGCTGCAAGACAAAAATAAAACACTGGGTCCTCTACAGTGTAGATAATAAGACACTGTTTTAGTGTAATGGTTGACATGGCACATTACAACATTCTTTCACAAGTCTCTATTTATCCCCCCTCCCCCGTATCATCATTATTATTACAATGGTGCCTTGATATACGAGTGAGTTGTTATTCAAATGACTTTTTACTTTGATTCCTGAACTCAAACTATAGATGTGAGTGCTGCATGGTGGGACTTGCTAACTTGACGCCAACTAGCAATGGCAAAAGCCGTTGACGGGGTTGTGGTGAAAGGGATCAAGAAACTGAGATATGTCCGTTTAAATAATCTGTCCTTTGCTCTTATTTTAAATGTGAAAACAGCGCTGATTCTATTCATGTGTGTATGTGTGTGTGAGTGTGTGTGCGTGTGTGTGTGTGTGTGTGTGTGTGTGTGTGTGTGTGTGTGTGTGTGTGTGTGTGTGTGTGTGTGTGTGTGTGTGTGTGTGTGTGTGTGTGTGTGTGTGTGTGTGTGTGTGTGTGTGTGTGTGTGTGTGTGTGTGTGTGTGTGTGTGTGTGTGTGTGCGCGTGCGTCCGTGTGTATAGCTGAAACAGATGCAAAGAGAAAGATCTGTATGGCTTTTGGCAGAAACTCCCGGAAACTACTCCTGCCTAATCATAAAAAATTTTAGTGTTGCTGGCTCACCCGCGGTACCACCAAAGAACAACATTACGCAGTTAACCGAGCACCTGTATAGTGAAAGTTCACGATTCCAGCCAAGATCAAACCCATGCGTAACATAATTACCAGCAGGTGTTGCATGCAGTTGTCTTTTTGTGTCTATTCGTGTTATTTTGACAGTTGAGAAAGATTTTAAAAAAACATCCCAAAATGACATGTGATGTCTAAATCTTTCTTTGACTTCATTGTGAATATAAATAATTTGGCTTCCTACAATACCAGTCTAGCCACGAAGAATCAAAATGCTTCTAAACGTTGACCAAATGTATTTAAGGGTATACTGTAAACCAGGGGTGTCCAAAGTCGGTCCTCGAGGGCCGCCGTCCTGCCTGTTTTCCAGCTCTCCCACGAGCAACGCACCTGATTCAAATCATCAGGACCATTTTGATGCTGCTTCAGAGCTGGCTGATGAGCTGATCATTTGAATCAGGTGTGTTGCTCCTGGGAGAGCTGGAAAACAGGCAGGACAGTGGCCCTCGAGGACCGACTTTGGACACCCCTGCTGTAAACTATCTAGTGCATATTCTATTCATTTTACTGCAGCATTAACAACTTGGGACTTCACCTTCAGAAATTAATACTGGTCCAATTTTCATGTTTCTTTGAGCCAAATTTGTTATATTTGTGTTTAGGATTGGTTTTGTTCCCTCATGTGCTTTTTTTTGTCTCCCCCTGTTTTCTTCATCAGCGTCACTTGTATTTAACCAATCAGCTCCGTCAACATTTCGTGTCTCGTCTAGGTGTTTCTCTTTGTTTGTCACTTTGCTTCTAGTTTGTTCCTTGATTTCTGTCGATCTTTGGCGGGTCATTGTGACAAGTTGTGAATATTGGAATGCTCAACTCCTGTCATGTTCTGTTTTCTCTCATAGATTTCGTTTTTTACTGTGCCTCCTTATGATTACCAGATCACTGAGCATTTTCTTACACATGACTCATATGCCGGTGGAATTTAGCAATGGGAATCATGATTTAAATAGTTGATTCTGTATTTTTCCAGAAGATCTTAAACATCGGTCGCAGGGTTTTATCCATCCCATATTGCCACAAACCAAATTGAACTTTATCAGTCGGAGCTGCATAGATGGCTCTTAGTTTTCGGGTCTCTTGGTTTCAATCCTCGGGGCTTTGCTTGTTTCCTTCAAATTTGTAAGAAAAGCAGCTTGTGTTTCCTCATCCGTAGGTCTCCTTGGAGACTCGTGTAACCATAGTTGGTGGCTAATATTTCCGGGTTGAAGAGGAAAGAAAGTTCCCAATAAGAGGACACTTGACTTGGGGCTCGCGGGACATTTTGATCTTTACAGCGCAGGCTTGTCCGTCAACGGGGTGTACCATATAATGATGGTATAGTTATGAGGCTAATTGAGTTAGCCTAGAGCCCTTCCAAAGTTGAGCATTTCGAGCTGCCCATCACCATGTCTTTCCTGAGTTGTTTTCCCAATCACGCCCCCTCGCCCCTTGCCCCTTTCATTATTATCGATGACAAACATTCAGAAGCCATACAATTCAGTCATCCATGCTATTTTCATTTGTTATTGTCTACAGAAGGAATTTTATCTCACTTGGGCCATTTTAATAATAACACATTTCATTCATAAGCGCTTTTCAAAACTCTCAAGGGCACTTTACAGTCACAGGATAGGTTTTTCGGTGGCATTCACTCAACCTGGATTTTGACCATTTGAGAGTGACAAAACTTTATTCTCAAGCAACTTTCATCGCTTGAGTTGGTTAATTGTATGTAACGAATAATAGATGAAGTGGGTACAGACCAATAGTATCAATTTGTGGGGAGGAAAAACAGCATTGACAATATGCATTAAATGTCTATCGTTTTGGCTTTGTTATACTCTGTTGTCCAAGGCCAGCTCGCCATTGCAATTGGAATCTGTTCTCAATTGTCAAAATTACATTTCTTTTGAAATTTTGAGGTCTATGCCGAAAAAATCATGTACAGTAAAGTCTCGTTATATCAATATTCAAGGGAATCCGAAAAAATATCGATATAACCGGGACTATCGATATATCCGACCCTGTTTGCATGTAATTTTCTCCGTGCGTGCATAGAAATAGTATCGATATAACCGGGACTATCGATATATCCGATATCGATATAACGAGACTTTACTGTAGTAGTTATCCAAGGCATGCATGGCATTGTTTTTCTCAGGATCCGCTTAGCGTTGCCATTTTGCAGTTCTCCCAACCACAAAGCAAACATTTTCTGTTGATCGAAGGGGAATAATACATGCTGCATTATCTTGTTAAAAGCCCTTGATTCTCATGACTCAGTCCAACCTGTCGGGAGGCGTCACTTTGTCATTGAACAACGAAGGCATGAACAGTGTCAGACCGACCAGTCACCTTCGCCAATCCCGAATACTAACTTGAAGGTATTTCCCTCTTATCTCTCCGTGGGTCTTTCACAACTACATTGTAAGGACATACGGGACATGTCTCATCTTCAGTTTGCGAAAATAGAACATCACCAGTTGATTGGATAGAAAAAAGTGTGACATGCAGTAGATCCATGTGAAAGGTGCAAGATATTTGGTGCTGTTGGGCACTGATCTCAATCCTCCATTGGTAGAATAAGTCACACATTTTTGCTTCCTCATTTAAGCATCCGGTCCATTTTTGCACATGGAGTAGGAAAGAGAAGCAGCCCACTGATTGCACGGAGAGTCAGAAGACAAACATGGAAATGGTCTGCAACGGATGGCCACGACTGACCTTTAATTACACAAAGGGCCAGTGATCTCTAAGAACCCCAAAGGGCGAATGAGGGCCGTCTTGCAATTGCCGAGGATCACCAAATGGCTGTCAGATGACCATTGGCAGTCCACTCCAAATCAAAGCAATTCTCCAATCACCTGAAGGGTGACTTAGAAACAAAATGTAGAAACACATAAGTGTGTTTCAAGTAGATGAAGCGGTCCTGGAAATGATTGATTTTTGTTTCCAACTGAATATGATGAAGTCAGGCCTAAGCAAATGTTATTAACAGCACATTTTTAAATTGTAGTTTTGTATTTTTTTTCTTTAAAAGCTAATACTTATGATAAATTTAAAACAAATATGAAAAATAATAATGAGCATATACTGTTCATTAAAAAGAGCAAACAAAAAAAATACCATTAGATATATGTATAAAGAGGACATTAAGTACTGTACAGTGCACCATATACATTAATTAATGCATTTATTTATGTATGTATTTATTTATTTATTTATTTATTTGTCTGATTATGTGTCTGTTTTTTTTTCTCTGAAAAATAAATCAGTGATATGTACTTCATTTATAGGTCTAATGAGTACTATCAGGAATGTGATGCCTTTCTCGAGGGCCCAACAGCCATAAATGTCTATGACAGGTGCAAGAATTGAACATGCTTAATTAAGTAACAACAGGATCACGGCTGCAAGAAAAGAAAAAAGAAACATTTGTGCTTGTCTAAAGCAAACCTTTATGTGGAGAAAAGTTGACTGGAAAATATTTGGCCGGCATTCAGCTGTGAATGAATAATGCACCAGGCCAGATCAGGCGAAGTCCATTTAAAAGAAAATCACAGATTTTCTTTACATCAATAGCTGAACTCCACTGTTTTACGGGCATCTGAGGATGCTCTGCAAATATTTTGCTATTAGCCATAAGGCACTATCGCAAGTCTTTAGTGCAGGTCAAGCTTGTGGACTTGCAACTAGTCAGAATAAAAGCCTGAATCAGCAGCTCTGCCTCTGCTGGCTTCCTTATCTGCTCATGCAGCTGAGAAGCATGCATTTGCCCGCTGGCAAGCTTATACTAGTACAATCATCTGAGTGGTAATAAGATGAGGTAGAATTTGAGCCGCTGAATTAAGCACTGCTCACAGCCACAGTGGTGACCACGCAAATTAACATTTTATTTATTTTCCTTTCCAAACCATGAAAATTCCTCATGCAACGCTGACATTCTGCATACTTTTTTACCCAAGTGGACCAAAGAATAAATGAAAAATAAGATTGCAGAAGAGAAAAAAAATATCTGAAAATCTTTGAGCTGCTAAATTGCAAATATACACATGTATACTTCGAGTTGTAATATCACTAAACATTACTAGATGGAAGGTTTAGGTTTCTGATGTGAACTTCTTCTTGGGCTGTGTCCAAATGTATACACTGTGCCTGTTTGGTGCGCTGTAAAAGGGCCAAGGCATTTTGTAGGAGAGTGTTTCCAGAATAAATTGAGTGTACTCAAAATGACCCACAATGAACTTGAAAAAGTGAGCGGCAATGGTTACTCAACAGGATGATGTAGACCACAAAGAATTCCAGGCAGGTAAACAAAATGGCTCAAGTCAGGGACAAGTGCAAGTGACCAGCGAGAGATGCTTTGCCCAGCAGATGCCTATACATCTATCCATATTCTCATCAGCTTATCAAGAGAAGGGTCGCTGGGCACACTGGAGCATATCGCTGATGTCTTCGGGCAGTCGGCAGAGGGAAATGG
Organism: Hippocampus bargibanti; assembly: GCF_051943395.1. NCBI lineage: Eukaryota > Metazoa > Chordata > Actinopteri > Syngnathiformes > Syngnathidae > Hippocampus > Hippocampus bargibanti. The sequence continues at coordinate 13,339,884 of NC_142735.1, forward strand.
AGGGAATACTGGAGCATATCGCTGATGTCTTCGGGCAGTCGGCAGAGGGAACCCTGAACTGGTTGCTAGCCAATCGCAAGGCTCACATCGACAAACAACCATTTCTGATCACAATCACACTGAGGGACATTTTAGAGTGTTCTAATAACCTATAATACATGTACATGTTTTTGTACAATAAAATCCATTCATCGTACAGTAAAAACCTCAAGACTGCTAAGGAAATCTTTTGAGACATTTTTTGCCCAGAGTCCGAAACTTTGTTTCAGTTTAGTTCTCGGGCTGATTTGCTCCACTCGACAACGACTGAACGAAATATCAGGCTTTTTTGATGAGCCCTAATTAAAACCTTATTAAACACCTGTCGAACAAGCTGAAACATTCAGTTCAAAATCATTGTCGGTTTACAGAAGCAATTCAGTAAATATGTAGAATTACTCCAGACAACTATTTGTGGAAGTTTTGCTTGTGTTCATTGTGGAACTGTACACATACAGTAAGTGCAAACAAGAGCCAAATGCAAATATCAGTGAATTGTCCTTGGCTGCACATTCCCGTTGGAGCCCCTCGACACCTTCCCAATTCTCCTTCAGGATGTTAATTGATTAAAAATTCAACATTATGCTAATTGGACAGAGACTGCGCTCGCAGGGAATAGTCCCCGCAGTAAATCAAAGTGGCATCTTATCAGCTAATTAACTGCACCAAGTTGTTTTTCCAAACAATAATAGCTGATTTTCTCCCAGGCAACAGTTTGTGCATGCGTTTGAGTGTGTGTGTGCGTGTGTGTGCGTGTATGTGTGTGTGTGTGTGTGTGTGTGTGTGTGTGTGTGTGTGTGTGCGTGTGTGTGTGTGTGTGTGTGTGTGTGTGTGTGTGTGTGTGTGTGTGTGTGTGTGTGTGTGTGTGTGTTTTGTTCGTTTGCAGTAGGCTAACGGTGAGTGCATGCACATCAACAGTATGCGGTAGATACGGAGGGCTCTCTGACCCCAAGGAAACCGCAAGTGAGATGAGTCAGGATGCCGAGTGTGACGTAGGTGCAGCTGCTTAATCCTGCAAACTGCAAATGCTGCTTTAATTCGACACGTTAGAATCTCATTCATCTGTCTGTGGGTCAGTTTGTGGAAAACTGCACTGTTCTGATGCGTTTGATTGACATGATGATTTCATGATGATTTCACACCCCCCTTGAAAATTTAGGAGATGACTCTGTTGGTGTGAGAATATCGAAGGATGTTAAAAATTTAGGAAGTCAGCAATGATTGATTGCTTTGTCCCTGTGATTCATTCATTCATCTCCTGGACCACTTCATCCTTACAAGGGTCGCATAAAATACAGACCAGGTTTATTTATATTTATTATTTTAGCACATCAGTTTTACAGATTTTGGAGGTGGAGGGGGGGATTTGTTGCAGCCATGCCAACATGAAATTCTACACCAGTGAATATTTGTTCCCTCCAAAAAAATAAAAAAAAATCAGTTTGAACATCATTGAATTCAATTGCTTTGAAAGGATTTGCAAATAAGTGTCTTTAGTTTTTATTTACATGTTTGCAATCTCCCAACATCATTGGAATCTGGGTTTATACTCATTTTATAAAACGTTTGCAAAGTTTACTGAGGTCTATTGCATTCAAATGTGCAAGAAGTGGTTGAGGCGTCCACATCAAGAGCGATAATATTTTATTGGTCAGCCATGTGGCAGCCTGGTAATATCCAAATGTTGATGCCACAATGACAGGACATTGAAGAGGATCACCAGTGACTATCAGAGCAGAGGAGTAAGCGGGCGCTTCTTAGATCAACAAAAGTCTTAAAACTTCTCTAGGGGTTAGACTCTGTCAAACCAGACTGCTTGTTAAATCCCGAAAAATGTTGAAGCCTCACACATGGGCCTAAACAGAGATATACAGGAATTCAGTGGCATAGTTTTAGCTAAAGTTGAGAGATAAATTATATTGTGTGTTTGCATGTCTGTGTGTGTGTGCACGTGTGTGTGTGTGTGTGTGTGTGTGTGTGTGTGTGTGTGTGTGTGTGTGTGTGTGTGTGTGTGTGTGTGTGTGTGTGTGTGTGTGTGTGTGTGTGTGTTTCTGGTCGTGCACGCGTGTGGCTGGAGGCCAACTCCATGTGTTCCTATCATCATGGGTTCAAAAGCAGCACGTGACCTCAGCTAGATAGACTGTTTCCTTCCCATGCTTCCTTGTATGATCCAAATGTGTGTTATCTCGCGAGCCAGAAACTTTGTTAACGTGCACACACTGATGTAGTATCTATAGCACGTACCAAAATAGACACTGGGAAATTGTTAACATAACAACATAACTGCATCAGTCACTTTTAACATTTCCTTCAAATGGCGGTGGGGCTTGGGGGCCAGAAAAGGGTGATAGAGTGAAGAGTGGCTAATTTGAATGGAACATTAACCCCGCCCCCTGGACCTCTCTAAAAACAAAGCGTGTACAGTGCTGTAATTCTTGATCCTTGAGATACTTTGCTTCAATGAAGACACTTTTGAACCACTGTAAATTGTAGGGGGAGAAGTCCCATGTCTCTTTGTCTTCCTGTCATTATGCATGCATTCATCATGCATGCGCTTCAACACTGCACAGGGACGTGATGAATATCAATTCTGATGGCGCTCGTCACCTGGCACACAATGCACACGGGTGTCATACATAACAACCGGCAAGATTAGATACATGTTTATGCAGTCGCCATGGCAACAAGGTGCAGCAAAGGCATTTCTCTCTCAGGAGAGTTGCCAGCAGACTGGGTCAACTGTTCACAGAGCGCCTTGTCACGTGTAAAATACAGACCCGGTTTGTTTATGTCTTGTAAAAGATCGATAGATTCCAATTGACTTTGCATATATTGCAAGTTACTGAAGCAGAAAGATTTCTGAACTGTTCTGAGGATTGAAAACTGCACCCCGAAAACAAATATAACCAGTTCTGTCTTTCAAGGAATTTTATTTGCTTCTGGATGAAACAAACTCACGGTGTGCTATAAAATACATTGCTTATAAATGCTCCTGCAAACAAATCCGCTTCCTTTGCTGCTCACCTCCGATGTTTCACAACAATCCACGGGGGCATTGTGTGGTCCTATTAAAAAGGGCCTCCGGTTTAATGATCAATTAATTAGCTTCTTATTCCCTCTTAAATGCCCACATGTGCTCCTTAAAAATCGGGTGTGAGCCCCCCCCCTCCTCTTGATGTCAAAATGCATCCAGATTTATAGGCAGTTTAATGCTTCATATGAAAATAATTACATTAAGGCTGAAAGCTACAGGTAAATGTAGAATCAGTTTCACCTTTGACACTATTTGAATAATATTCCATCTAAACACTTTCGAACATGTTCTAGGTTTCAAATCTGCACTGCTGTTGGGCACCGTTCACCAACAATGAGTCTTCATCTCCAGAATAGCTGCTCGCAAGATGATTAAATGTGTTTTGATTTGGCGAGGCCATGTTGCAAACTTCTTGTGAGGTTGCACAGTCTGGCCTGCCATGAACACTATTATTATCCCAGCAAATTAGCTCTTTTTTGAACAGCCCCCTGCTCCACATCACTCTTTGCTAACCTCTCATTTTTCACTCTGTCTGGACGCCCGGACCCGCTGATCACCCCTCCATTGACCACCAACACCACCATCCAGGCAGATCTTAACCCCTGTGAATATTAAGCAGGCTTCATGAATGCTTCAACTCAATTGGCAGCAGATGTCGTTGAGGGGATTTGCCGCAGAGGTGTTTTGTCTATGGAGTAAGCTATAAAACATCAGCCCGGCTGACATCTCCTCTGGCAAAGCTGCACAAGGTAGCCGTGTGTGTGTGTGGTTTGACTTGGACGCAGACATGGCGGAACGCTCCACCTTTTGTCGAATGCTCACTTAGGGAAAGCCTCTGGGGACTCGCTACCGTGTTGACGGATTCTTATGAAGTTAAAGTGAATCTTTATGTTGTAATGGAGTATCTTTTAGCAAGAAAAAAACTTTTCTGAATAATGTACAAGACTGTGTGACTGAGTGACTACACAATTCATCCAAAACCTTCCCATGAACCTGCATTGAAAATGGACAGACGGTCTGACACACACACGTACGCACAGCCGGAAGGACGGGGAAAGAGAGATAGAGAAAGAGGAAGGAAATAATGGGGCAATATAATATCCTAATAGCTCAGAAAACATTTTTCATTGAAGGCATAACTTGTGATCGGATGGGGGAATTTATTGGTACATGGTTGTGCTAGCTTAAAGGGAGCCATTGTGAATATACTTTGATAAAGTCGGGTTGTTGGCATGATAAAGGCTTGAAACACAAGTATTAGCATATCAAACGCAGTTTAAAAATGGATGTGAATTAATCCAGAGATTATGGTAAAAATCCTAAAAATAATAGTAACATATTTCTCGAGTATAATTTAAATCACCTTGATCGACTTGGAAAAAGCTATTACCTGCCGGTCATGTCACATTGACGAGATGCAGACGCAATTTCTCAGAGCGTCTGTGAAAAAAGGATGACTGACTAAGAGGGAGAAAATGATTAGGTCATTTGCTGAAAATTCTAAAGCAGCAGTTCCTCCGGGCTACTACTGTCAACATAAACTGTGATACGTGATTTTTTTTTATACTCCCAAGCGGAATTACGAGTGCTTGGAACTCCTTTATAACTCTTGGCTCAGGCAGCAGGAAGACAAATGGGCCGCAAACTCAAATAAGTCAACAGAATTTAATAGGGATTTCAAGCTTTATATGAGAAAGGAAACATGACTGAATCCAGTTCATGACATCCCTAATCATTTAAGTATTTAAAGTTAATAATTGGAATTATTCTTAATTCCTTCCACCTCCTCAGAAGGCCCAGCTCCATCTGAAGAAACAAGGAAAATTCCAAAGCATGACACCGCTACCATGTAGCTATAGTATTTTTTGGGGTGATGAGCCATCCTGTGTTTACCCTCAACCCAACGTTTGAAATTTGTGTGTAAGAGTTCAGGCTTCACCCTATTCATTTGAAATTGCCTCTTTCCATACTTCCCAATAGTCCAGAAATGTGAAGAAAAGGGTTGATTGTTGTCACGAAATTGCTACTATGTACTTACCAGAAAATATCCATCTTTGTTTTGGAATTTTGGAAGGACATCAAATTCGCACACACATATTCATGGTCGAGTGGCAGTCTCGTATAGTTCACCCGACTGCCACATTTGAATAATGGCATCACTCGAATGTTGTGGAAGCTCTCTGCAGACTGTGGCTTTTACTACAACATTTCACTGCAAAAATGTGAAGCAAATCTTACTAGAACTTCAGTGGACGTTAATCAAATCCATTTTATTGAGTGTCAAGTGCATCTCTGATCCCATTTAGCATGTTTGAATTTGTCTGCAAGATTTTATTGTTTCTTTTTCCACGCCGTATAGGTTGTAGATAGTATTAATGGTGGAAAAAAAAAGTTTTAAATGGTTCATCTTGGTCTCATTGAAAACATGGCGTTTGAACATGGGCATGTAAATATTTTATTTCCGGTGAACATTCATCCATTATCTAAACTGCTGCAACCTATCCCAGCTGTCTTTGGACAGTATGCAAGGTTCACCCTAAACTGGTTCCCGGCCAATTAAGAGTGGTCAATTATTATTATTATTATTATTATTATTATTATATTATTATTATTATTATTATTATTATTATTATTGTTTTTATTATTATTATTATTATTATTATTATTATTATTATTATTATTATTATTATTATTATTATTATTATTATTATTATCATCTATACTATTACTAATGCAGTCCTATTGTATGCGTTAAGCGCTGTATACAACGGCTTAATATGTTCAAATCCACTCGAATCTCATCAAGTTCAAGGTTGAGATTTGAATTCACTGGTGGCAAAGACCCATGCAGGCCTTCTATCAAGAACATAGGACAGCAAATAGTTGGATGAAAGTAACCCCCAAGACAATACTAAGCTATCGAGCCTTGGAATATATACGGTAAGCCCTGCATAGATCTTGCTTTGTCTAACTCATAAATTATAATCGCTTCCATACCTCAGAACGTTCCATGTCCATTCACTTTCCATAGAGAGAGTTACATATTCACTGGTGGGGTGATCATCCCTCTCTGGTGTCCAAAGTCCTTCAGCAGCCTTCCCAGACGAAGGAGAGGAGCATCCGGGGCTACCGGAGAGGTTCTTTTTAATGGTAAAAAAACAGGGTGAGTTTCAACAGGATGTGCCTCATCCGACTTTTCAAGACTTCTTGTTTAACTCAGTGGATCTGGTCAGGTGTGTGTGCACCACTTGCATTTTAACCACTATTTCGTCCATATATAAACCTGAACTCGTAAATATAGTTGGAAAACAATTATAAAAAATAACATACAGTATATGTACTGTATACTATACATTTCTATCATTTGGTGATGGAAAATTCTGTTCCAAGTAAATCGAGGAAAAGATTTCTTCAGCTGTCATCTGTACTTCTTTGAAGGTGTCGGACGTTTCTGACGTTTGCTGACAAAGCTCTTCGGATGAGGAGCACAACGTCCGACACCTTCATAGAAGTACAGATGACGGCTAAAGCAACCTTTTCCTCGATGGACCTCCTGTACGACTGAGAGCCTACACAGATGTCCCAAGTAAAGTTAAGTGACATTTACTTATATAGCCTTTGATCACAAGCTATTTCAAAGGGCTTCACAAAAATAAAATATGTCGCCTGACCCAGGTAATCAAATAAACAAAAAAAAAGCACATGGGCAAAAATAAGAAACTTTGAGAAGGTGCTGCGGATGCGAGAATGCCCCTTTTCATCATGGTCATCATGACCATGCTGCAATGCAATTTGACACCTTACTGTACGGTGTTAGTTACAATGCTATAAAAGTTCACTTAACAAGACAACGGTGAGGTCCCCTCCGAACCACCAGTTTATCAATGAAGAAATCTTTATATCACCTCACAGTGGTCAACTCAGCCCATGCTTAGAATATCTTGTTTTCTATCCTTTCACTCCCACCCCAACCCCATCCCTCTTCAATTGCTGCTGTGGACTGCAAATTTCCCCATTGCGGGACGAATAAATGTATTCTGATTCTGATTCTGATTCTGAAATTGCAGTGTGCAATGGAGTTACTCTTTTGGTCAGTCATTGCCATTGCCCTTCCGGAACGGCGTTTTAGAATCACCTTTGGGGAGCTTCTGAAGCACTTGCATTGTAACAGCCTTGAAAAGGTCAAAGCAATCACACACGGTCGAGCCTGATTGTTTCAGGGTGAAACTGGTACTACGTCCCTCCTGACTGTCTAAAGCCATCAACTTGTAGTTACTGACACTTGTATGGGTGTGTACGGTTACTGTATGTAGTGTATATACACAGTATTTTAAGGCATTTGCTTTTAATCGATGGGAGCGGAGGAATCAAGTTATTAAAAATGGCGTCCAGTAAACATCAAAGTGGCGGCTGATATTAGCGAGTCCTGGCACCTGCTTTAGGGCAACGACAGGGCGTGAATGTGGTCTCTGCTGGCTGCAGCTTCTCCATTATAGTGGCAAAGTGGGACTGCAGATACGAGGAGCATGGGAAAGGTAGATAACGGGTGAAACAGGTGGTGAGATGATGTGACAGGCATGTTGGCGGTTTTTCAAGTAGTTTTTCAAAGAAGCTTTGGCCGCAATTCCACATTTTCCACAAGAAGTTCAATCACTTTATGCCGTCATATTCCCATTCAAACCTCCAAATATTCATAACATTCACAGCATTTAGATGACTCTTCAAGGTCTTGCCACAATTCCGGATTTACGGATTTGAATCATCCCAACTTGAAATTGTTTGGCGAATTCAAAACACAAGTTGAATGACATTAAACAGTCCCTGAGTTCCCACACATTCAAATCTCTTCCGTCCACAATTTTTGTCTGACTGAAACCTTTCTAACGTCAAGTCTCATTCTTCGTTTGAACAGTTTAACAGCATTTCAGTTCAGCATTGGCGGACAATCATTCTCCACTTGAAAGAATGATGCTGCTTGAGTAAAAGTTGTGGGAGGAGGATGTAAGAGAGAGGGATGCCCAATTGCCTCGGGTGTGCCAGCCCCGCCTCCAGGGACCCCCGACGCGATGGATAAATTGTGAAGAGATACTCTCCTTTGTATATTTTCATTTTTCTTATTTTCTTCCTCCATCCCACCTCCTGTCTTCTTGTATTTATTTGCTTTCTTAACAGCGGCCTGCTTGTCACAAGCCGACATTTTTAATAAACGACCTCAGGGCTGGGCAAGGACGACTGTTTATTTGCCGAGGTGAACCCAAAGGCACCCGATTATTTTGGAGATACCTCGGTTTAGGCGACAGTTTGACCTTGGCTTGCATTACCTCCGGCCTTCAAACGCGTTCCCTTGCCGCTCGAGGAAGATGTTTGGACAGAGATAACGGCTTGGGTGTCGTAAGTGTTAGACCGGAGCTGCCATTCTCGGAGGAAAGGCATTCCTGCACCGTGTGATATTAATGGCATGTTATGTCCTCCGCGCACGTTGTTTGAAATGGTTTCCCTTCTGCCAAGCAAAGCGTCAAGTGAAGTCATGCTGAAAACGTTCACTCCGACACTTGATGCTTTCTCAAGGGCCACTCACCAATTCTTTTGTTTGTTGCTATTTGTAAGTTTTTGCCCTCCCCCCCACACACTTTTGCCACGGTCGTTCAAGGGAACAGTCAAGGCTAACTAAAGGCAGGAAAAGGCCACGTTTCTGCCGGGGTACTGATCCATGACTGGCCTTTGAAAGCATGCACATTGAAATCAAGTTATCCACCTTCGAGGAGCAGGAGGTGCCAGAGTGCTGCCTCGGGCCACTCGGTGTCACTGAACAGCTTTGAAGGGTTAATGCACATTTTTCTCACTTGTCAAGCAACTCGTGATTGGCCACAGAATACCATAATGCTCAGGCCACCACAGAAGGCTTTCACATAGTCTCTTATGTTATGGAGGCAGCTAAAAACCTCTAGATTTTATGATCTGTATTACTTTTGCTTTAACCATTTCAGATTCATTTACTCGTCCACTAATTGAGTCTTTGGCAAAATGTGTCTTCTTGTGTGTTTGTGTGTGTAAGCGTATCTCTCATGCTGCTTAATCTTGCGACAATGACTCTTTCTTTCTTTCTTTCTTTCTTTCTTTCTTTCTTTCTTTCTTTCTTTCTTTCTTTCTTTCTTTCTTTCTTTCTTTCTTTCTTTCTTTCTCTTTCTTTCTTTCTCTCTCTCTCTCTCTCTCTCTCTCTCTCTCTCTCTCTCTCACACTTTCTCTCTCTCTCTCTCTCTCTCTCTCTCTCTCTCTCTCTCTCTCTCTCTCTCTCTCTCTCTCTCTCAGTGCATCTCGGGGTTTTGTTAATAAATAAAGTTGGATTATAAAGTTAAAAAAAAGATAATGTGACATCTTTCAATGTCCAGTCAAAACAAAGTTTATAATCGGCCCTTGTAACCATCCGCATAGAAAACTGCAATAATAAACATGTTGTTAATTTAATCAAAACTGTCCATTTCTATCTAAATAAAGAGTTAATTATCTGGTACAGCTCTTGCACTGGATCTCATTAGAGTGATTAATACTGTTCGTGGAACAGTGCTGTAGTCATAAGATCTTGTGGATCTTCTCTTCAATGCGCATGATTTAGCGTTTTGGCACAAAGAGAGAAGATTTCAAGCTTCCTCTCAAGTCAGCCATGTTACACGTCAGGACAATTAAACAAGCCACCCGGTACAGTACCAGACATCCAAGCTATTACACACATAACCGCAAATTCACTGGCTGTGTGTTAATCTCATTTGATACATGACCATCCTCTTTACGGCAATGCTAACAAGCACCAAAGCACATTACTGACCAAGGAAAGTTGAAATCTCACGAAGATAAATGCAAGAGGGATCAAGGTGCTGCGGATGCGAGAATGCCCCTTTTCATCATGGTCATCATGACCATGCTGCAATGCAATTTGACACCTTACTGTACGGTGTTAGTTACAATGCTATAAAAGTTCACTTAACAAGACAACGGTGAGGTCCCCTCCGAACCACCAGTTCATCAATGAAGAAATCTTTATATCACCTCACAGTGGTCAACTCAGCCCATGCTTAGAATATCTTGTTTTCTATCCTTTCACTCCCACCCCAACCCCATCCCTCTTCAATTGCTGCTGTGGACTGCAAATTTCCCCATTGCGGGACGAATAAATGTATTCTGATTCTGATTCTGATTCTGAAATTGCAGTGTGCAATGGAGTTACTCTTTTGGTCAGTCATTGCCATTGCCCTTCCGGAACGGCGTTTTAGAATCACCTTTGGGGAGCTTCTGAAGCACTTGCATTGTAACAGCCTTGAAAAGGTCAAAGCAATCACACACGGTCGAGCCTGATTGTTTCAGGGTGAAACTGGTACTACGTCCCTCCTGACTGTCTAAAGCCATCAACTTGTAGTTACTGACACTTGTATGGGTGTGTACGGTTACTGTATGTAGTGTATATACACAGTATTTTAAGGCATTTGCTTTTAACCGATGGGAGCGGAGGAATCAAGTTATTAAAAATGGCGTCCAGTAAACATCAAAGTGGCGGCTGATATTAGCGAGTCCTGGCACCTGCTTTAGGGCAACGACAGGGCGTGAATGTGGTCTCTGCTGGCTGCAGCTTCTCCATTATAGTGGCAAAGTGGGACTGCAGATACGAGGAGCATGGGAAAGGTAGATAACGGGTGAAACAGGTAGTGAGATGATGTGACAGGCATGTTGGCGGTTTTTCAAGTAGTTTTTCAAAGAAGCTTTGGCCGCAATTCCACATTTTCCACAAGAAGTTCAATCACTTTATGCCGTCATATTCCCATTCAAACCTCCAAATATTCATAACATTCACAGCATTTAGATGACTCTTCAAGGTCTTGCCACAATTCCGGATTTACGGATTTGAATCATCCCAACTTGAAATTGTTTGGCGAATTCAAAACACAAGTTGAATGACATTAAACAGTCCCTGAGTTCCCACACATTCAAATCTCTTCCGTCCACAATTTTTGTCTGACTGAAACCTTTCTAACGTCAAGTCTCATTCTTCGTTTGAACAGTTTAACAGCATTTCAGTTCAGCATTGGCGGACAATCATTCTCCACTTGAAAGAATGATGCTGCTTGAGTAAAAGTTGTGGGAGGAGGATGTAAGAGAGAGGGATGCCCAATTGCCTCGGGTGTGCCAGCCCCGCCTCCAGGGACCCCCGACGCGATGGATAAATTGTGAAGAGATACTCTCCTTTGTATATTTTCATTTTTCTTATTTTCTTCCTCCATCCCACCTCCTGTCTTCTTGTATTTATTTGCTTTCTTAACAGCGGCCTGCTTGTCACAAGCCGACATTTTTAATAAACGACCTCAGGGCTGGGCAAGGACGACTGTTTATTTGCCGAGGTGAACCCAAAGGCACCCGATTATTTTGGAGATACCTCGGTTTAGGCGACAGTTTGACCTTGGCTTGCATTACCTCCGGCCTTGAATAAATGTATTCTGATTCTGATTCTGATTCTGAAATTGCAGTGTGCAATGGAGTTACTCTTTTGGCAGTATTGCCTTGGCCAAGAAGAGTTTAAGATCCTTAGGAGCCTTTAACACTTCAATTAAACAAGCCTAAAAGGTAAAGACCAACGTCAGCTATTTAACGAAATGGTTGTAATCTCATTTGATACATGACCATCCTCTTTACGGCAATGCTAACAAGCACCAAAGCACATTACTGACCAAGGAAAGTTGAAATCTCACGAAGATAAATGCAAGAGGGATCACTCGACATGAATCACCGGACTCCTTGCATGCTTTTACAGTGAAGGTAAAGCCTCAAGACCAGAGGCTCACATGTAAGTCTCTAATCCACAAAAGAAATCATGCACAGGATTTGTAGAAACATTTGATTTCTTCGGGTTGAATCCAAAGTACATTCAGTTAAAAAATAGCCAAGTCTTGTGACTGCACATAGAACACCAAAACGCGGACTAGAATAAGAACATTTTGTCACCTTGTCAAAATTGTAAGAAATATTTTCTGTTTTCATCATGAAGCCTATTTCAATTTGTATTCCCAACAAAATGCCGCGGAAACTCTCTGAGGATTGTGTTTTGTAAATGAAGATATGATTACAAAAAATATCAGGAAAAACCATGTACTTCATGTTACTTCATTTGGAGTTAAGCAGAAGCACTTTTAACAGTGGCAGGTAAATATCGTGTAGTTGAATTTCAGTGATAAATTCTGGAAACAGAGAAATCTCAAGTTACATGTTCGTGGTCTCAATGGAAGCAAAATGTTTTTACTTCCCACCCTGCAAATATTTTATCCAGGTTTTAGTCACATTGATGGTGGAATATTTTTAAATGCTTTATCTTGGTCCCACTTTTTTCACGCACACCAAAAGAAAAACCATTAAAAAAAAGGGTATTTATGTCATGATCTGGTTGACGACCAACGGGGGGCGCTGTCGCCCCCGCCTACACCTCACAGGTGCTGGTCGTCCTGATCAGATTGGCGACCAGCGGGTAGCGACGTCAGCCCTGCCTGCAGCCTCGCAGGTGTTGGTCGTTTAATCATTGACATTTAAAAGAACACCCGGCACGACCATCCGGTGCCGATTCATTCATTGTTTGTTTGCTGCTTGGTTGCTGCATGCATCGTGTACGTGTTTGTGTAACCTTGGCGGACTTTTACTTTTGGTCTTCTTTTGCTACTTTGTATTTTTTCCATTCAGATCATTTTGATGTTTTACATTTTGTTCCTGCTGACTTTATTTTTATACAATTTGTCAAACAACCTCCTGCTCCCTCCTGCCTGCTTTTTGGGATCCGAACCCGCCATCACCACCTCGCAAAACGTGACAGAATGAATCGGCCCACTATCGGATCCTGCAGGTACATCGGACCCGTCTCATTTCCACCCTGTGCCGGGCAATGCTACGTCCACGTTAGCGCAAGCATCGTCGCGTTTGAATTGCGTCACTCGACGAGCCGCAACGTCCACGTAAACGTCCGGCCGAGACCTCCTTCCAGGTGGCCGTCCAGGGTGACACTGGGTGACTGGCATTGCACGCCCACGTCCAGCCACGCTGTCGTCGTGCATGACGAATTGAGTCTCATCCATGACGAGCCGTGCAACGTCCGCGTCAACGTCAGTCCGAGACCCCACTCACCGCTGGATCCCGGAGCGGCTCTGGACTGGTCTCGTTCCCCCGGAGCCGGGCAGTTCACGCCCACGTCGGCGTCCGGCCGAGACCTGGTCCCATACGGCCGTACGGGGTGCCATTCTGCGCCTGGCAGTTCGACGTCCACGCAGAGCCATGCGCCGTCGCGTGAACGTGCGAGAGGGATCGCACTCACGCCCACGACGACCCGTGCCGCGTCTTCGTCCACCCCAGGCCGAGTCCCGTTCCCATCAGGCCGCCGCCCGTCGTGTGCTGGAGAGGCAGCGGTTGCCCTCTCCACCGACCGTTCCCTGGCGAGTGGACCTTTTTGGGAGACTGTTGGGACTTCTGGAAGCAGCCCCTTGAAGGGGGGGTACTGTCATGATCTGGTTGACGACCAACGGGGGGCGCTGTCGGCCCCGCCTGCACCTGCACAGGTGCTGGTCGTCCCGATCAGATTGGCGACCAGCGGGTAGCGACGTCAGCCCTGCCGGCAGCCTCGCAGGTGCTGGTCGTAAAAATCAATAACACTTAAAAGGACACCTGGCACGATCATCCGGTGCCGATTCATTGTTTGTTTGCTGCTTGGTTGCAGCATGCATCGTGTACGTGTTTGTTTAACCTTGGCGGACTTTTACACTTGGTTTTCTTTTGCCCCGACGCGATGGATAAATTGTGAAGAGATACTCTCCTTTGTATATTTTCATTTTTCTTATTTTCTTCCTCCATCCCACCTCCTGTCTTCTTGTATTTATTTGCTTTCTTAACAGCGGCCTGCTTGTCACAAGCCGACATTTTTAATAAACGACCTCAGGGCTGGGCAAGGACGACTGTTTATTTGCCGAGGTGAACCCAAAGGCACCCGATTATTTTGGAGATACCTCGGTTTAGGCGACAGTTTGACCTTGGCTTGCATTACCTCCGGCCTTCAAACGCGTTCCCTTGCCGCTCGAGGAAGATGTTTGGACAGAGATAACGGCTTGGGTGTCGTAAGTGTTAGACCGGAGCTGCCATTCTCGGAGGAAAGGCATTCCTGCACCGTGTGATATTAATGGCATGTTATGTCCTCCGCGCACGTTGTTTGAAATGGTTTCCCTTCTGCCAAGCAAAGCGTCAAGTGAAGTCATGCTGAAAACGTTCACTCCGACACTTGATGCTTTCTCAAGGGCCACTCACCAATTCTTTTGTTTGTTGCTATTTGTAAGTTTTTGCCCTCCCCCCCACACACTTTTGCCACGGTCGTTCAAGGGAACAGTCAAGGCTAACTAAAGGCAGGAAAAGGCCACGTTTCTGCCGGGGTACTGATCCATGACTGGCCTTTGAAAGCATGCACATTGAAATCAAGTTATCCACCTTCGAGGAGCAGGAGGTGCCAGAGTGCTGCCTCGGGCCACTCGGTGTCACTGAACAGCTTTGAAGGGTTAATGCACATTTTTCTCACTTGTCAAGCAACTCGTGATTGGCCACAGAATACCATAATGCTCAGGCCACCACAGAAGGCTTTCACATAGTCTCTTATGTTATGGAGGCAGCTAAAAACCTCTAGATTTTATGATCTGTATTACTTTTGCTTTAACCATTTCAGATTCATTTACTCGTCCACTAATTGAGTCTTTGGCAAAATGTGTCTTCTTGTGTGTTTGTGTGTGTAAGCGTATCTCTCATGCTGCTTCATCTTGCGACAATGACTCTTTCTTTCTTTCTTTCTTTCTTTCTTCTTTCTTTCTTTTCTTTCTTTCTTTCTTTCTTTCTTTCTTCTTCTTCTTTCTTTCTTTCTTCTTCTCTTTCTTCTCTTCTTCTCTCTCTCTCTCTCTCTCTCTCTCTCTCTCTCTCTCACACTTTCTCTCTCTCTCTTCTCTCTCTCTCTCTCTCTCTCTCTCTCTCTCTCTCTCTCTCTCTCTCTCTCTCTCAGTGCATCTCGGGGTTTTGTTAATAAATAAAGTTGGATTATAAAGTTAAAAAAAAGATAATGTGACATCTTTCAATGTCCAGTCAAAACAAAGTTTATAATCGGCCCTTGTAACCATCCGCATAGAAAACTGCAATAATAAACATGTTGTTAATTTAATCAAAACTGTCCATTTCTATCTAAATAAAGAGTTAATTATCTGGTACAGCTCTTGCACTGGATCTCATTAGAGTGATTAATACTGTTCGTGGAACAGTGCTGTAGTCATAAGATCTTGTGGATCTTCTCTTCAATGCGCATGATTTAGCGTTTTGGCAGCCCCTTGAAGGGGGGGTACTGTCATGATCTGGTTGACGACCAACGGGGGGCGCTGTCGGCCCCGCCTGCACCTGCACAGGTGCTGGTCGTCCCGATCAGATTGGCGACCAGCGGGTAGCGACGTCAGCCCTGCCGGCAGCCTCGCAGGTGCTGGTCGTTATAATCAATAACACTTAAAAGGACACCTGGCACGATCATCCGGTGCCGATTCATTGTTTGTTTGCTGCTTGGTTGCAGCATGCATTGTGTACGTGTTTGTTTAACCTTGGCGGACTTTTACACTTGGTTTTCTTTTGCTACTTTGTATTTTTTCCATTCAGATCATTTTGATGTTTTACATTTTGTTACTGCTGACCTTTATTTTAATACAATTTGTCAAACAACCTCCTGCTCCCTCCTGCCTGCTTTTTGGGATCCGAACCCGCCATCACCACCTCGCAAACCGTGACAGAATGAATCGGCCAACTATCGGATCCTGCAGGTACATCGGACCCGTCTCATTTCCACCCTGTGCCGGGCAATGCTACGTCCACGTTAGCGCAAGCCTCGTCGCGTTTGAATTGCGTCACTCGACGAGCCGCAACGTCCACGTAAACGTCCGGCCGAGACCTCCTTCCAGGTGGCCGTCCAGGGTGACACTGGGTGACTGGCATTGCACGCCCACGTCCAGCCACGCTGTCGTCGTGCATGACGAATTGAGTCTCATCCACGACGAGCCGTGCAACGTCCGCGTCAATGTCAGTCCGAGACCCCACTCACCGCTGGATCCCGGAGCGGCTCTGGACCCGTCTCGTTCCCCCGGAGCCGGGCAGTTCACGCCTACGTCGGCGTCCGGCCGAGACCTGGTCCCATACGGCCGTACGGGGTGCCATTCTGCGCCTGGCAGTCGACGTCCACGCAGAGCCATGCGCCGTCGCGTGAACGTGCGAGAGGGATCGCACTCACGCCCACGACGATCCGTGCCGCGTCTTCGTCCACCCCAGGCCGAGTCCCGTTCCCATCAGGCCGCCGCCCGTCGTATGCTGGAGAGGCAGCGGTTGCCCTCTCCACCGACCGTTCCCTGGCGAGTGGACCTTTTGGGAGACTGTTGGGACTTCTGGAAGCAGCCCCTTGAAGGGGGGGTACTGTCATGATCTGGTTGACGACCAACGGGGGGCGCTGTCGCCCCCGCCTACACCTCACAGGTGCTGGTCGTCCTGATCAGATTGGCGACCAGCGGGTAGCGACGTCAGCCCTGCCTGCAGCCTCGCAGGTGTTGGTCGTTTAATCATTGACATTTAAAAGAACACCCGGCACGACCATCCGGTGCCGATTCATTCATTGTTTGTTTGCTGCTTGGTTGCTGCATGCATCGTGTACGTGTTTGTGTAACCTTGGCGGACTTTTACTTTTGGTCTTCTTTTGCTACTTTGTATTTTTTCCATTCAGATCATTTTGATGTTTTACATTTTGTTCCTGCTGACTTTATTTTTATACAATTTGTCAAACAACCTCCTGCTCCCTCCTGCCTGCTTTTTGGGATCCGAACCCGCCATCACCACCTCGCAAAACGTGACAATTTAATCTTTTTATGTCCAATCTACAGCCAAAAAGGCGCCGTGAAGTGCAGGAATGTGACCCTTTAACATTGCATGTAATCATTTCATCCCACTATTTGCAGTATTGCCGATTTATTGCTGCGTTGGTAACGGCCGCTTTAAAATTGTGGGATGAGTGCGACATTAATGTTTTCCCATATGAGCTACTTGTTGCTCATACACGAACAACCCAGTGATTATTCTCCTACGAACCAGCATAATGTGGCTCAGAGTAACAGTGAGAAGAAGCTGGCAGTGTTTCAGATGCTTTCACGGGTGATAAGGCGCCCGGTAATGGCAACTCAGAGGGTCATTAAGGTCTGATGTGCAGACACGAGGAGAATAAACAAACACACCTTCCACCAGACTTCCTCTTGGTATGCACCAATTAAATCACGGATGACAACATTTCCAGTAAATGAAGAAAAAAGACTGGTGGAAATAAAAAGGCAGTTGGCGGGAGCGGCTTTCTGTCACTCACTTTCAGACACTTTGTATTGGAGCGTGGTGAAGCTACAAATGTGAGGAATGGGAAGGGGTGACTTTAACAGGCTAACTTGGGGAAAAGCTGGCAAAGGCCCATCACCCATTCTAATGGCTTGTGTGCAGGGTCTTGGGCTTGGCGCGAGTTGGGGGTGGAGGTGGGATTCCCTGGAGTTCCAGCGGGTGGTCAGGCGGTCTAGGTCATGAAGGAAGTGGGTGCTAAATTATGTCACTCCACATACCAGCATGGCAGATGGTTGAAAAGAGATACAATAGCAAGTAGTCTCTCAGAGAAAATAGCATCTCACTAGGAAGCCGTTTCCTGTTTGTCTTGCGGTGATGTAAGTCCTTTGAAGCAAACATGTCAGTGGTGATGTCAATGTAACAATAAGATGTAATAACACAAGGGTTTAAGAAATTCCTCTTCTTTTGTTAACTCATTCACTGCCATCCCCGAATTTATTCGGGAATTGAAATTATGACGTGGAGCGCCATTGTGGAATTTGATCGGGTTTTGGTTTTTCTTGTGTTTGCTGATGAAGCGCTGGTCAGACCTCTGGCAATGTTTTTCCTCCCACAAAGGGGCAGCATTTGCCTTTTATACAGCCGCCCCCACTTGCACCTCATATTACGCCAGACCCATATGACTTCGGAATGAACTCTTTTTTTCTGATGAAAGAAGAGAGTCTAAGGTTTCTTATGCTACATTGAATGTTTATGTAGTCCTAAAACTGAACATTCTGTGGGCCCTGGAATTTGGGTGAAAATGACGAAAACCCTGCCACTGGAGTGGACACATTTTTGCACGTCTGGTGGTGAATGAGTTGAACTGGTGAGCTCACTGATTTAAATCATGCAAACATTTTACTAGTTTTAAGAATCTAAATATTTAGGAAATTCACACCAACATAATGGGTTCGGAAAATGCTGTTTCATTGCACAACTGCGTAAAGGCCAAAATACACCGGATGAAAAATACCAAAAGAAAACTCCATCCATGCATAGTTCGACTGCAAGCAATGTGTACTAGACTTGCACTGGAAATGTAAGGAGAGGGACGACTGCAAATGGCACATACTCGACAGTGTCGGTCAACTCACAATTCCAAATCATGTGCAATGGAAGACTTGGTCACATAGAAAGAATGTGTAAAAACAGTACAGAGTGAAGTTAATTGAAATTGAAAATGAATCATGACATGATCTTTACATTCTTCATAATTCTTGTGGACATCTTTAAATTGAGTAAAGCCCTGCATAGCAAACCATAACGGAGCATCTGTTTTTATTTCTGCCAACATAGGGGTTACACTTTTGTTTTAATGTCACAGTGTCTGAATGACTTTTTAATTGTAATTATAAATAACAGCAGGTGAGGTCACAACGTTGCTCAGCATTAATCACAGAGGACCAACGCATCAGTAAAGTGGCCTGAGATGTTTATGTTGAAATGGAAAACCTCCACACGTCATGATGAGCCTCCATCTTCAGTTCATCCCTAACAATTGGACTCTGGTGTCCTAACGTATTCTCATCTCATTTTACTAAGATATATGTGACATTATCAATCAAGCCCTATGAGCCTTTTTTAACACCTGAACCTCTCAAGGGGGAATGGTAATGAAGGTCATTGCATGAGGAGACGTTTTGGATAAACACTGTATAATGTAGGTAATACGAGCAAATTAATAAGCTCTAACCCTCCCGTTTAACCCAAATCTGTCATGGTCTCATTGAAAAGTCCATCTGTGGACTTGTCTTGTCCCCCCACTCCCACATACACAAATAAAGTTCATTCAAATTGCCATCATACTTACGCACCAAGAGTAGAATTGAGATGGCAGGCCAGTAAAGACAGTATGTGTAACTTTTATTTTAGACAGACATCAGTGCACCATTCGTCCGGACTTTCCCCGGCAAATCTTCATTTATGAAAGTCTAGTTTCCTGTGTCGGAGTGTGTTGTCTCTTGTTGAGCCTTTCGGCAATCGGAGCTGGTGTGCTTCCTCAACGTCTGACAATTTGGTAACAGAAACTAGTCTGTGCTTGATAAACGCTGTAAAAACTGGACCATCTTAATATTTGTGGTGCGAGTCTAGTTTCACATTTTTGTGAAGTTGTGAAGCGTTCTAAGCGTTCCAAAATATTCTGTTAGGTACATTTCGTAATTTGGTGACCAAATGTAGATCAGATTTTACATTACCTAAATGTGGGTGAGGCTGGTGTTACAAGATCTTGCTGGATTCTGTCATACAATGGCGCACGATTGAGGCTAAAAAGTGGTCTCCCAGTGCCCATCCACAGTGACTAACTTTATCCTACTCAAGGGGGAGATGATTTTGCAAATCATTTTGAGGGCTCAAATGTGTTTTACCCTGCACAAGTCCACCACATCGTGCAGTCTAACTAACCGTGCATATCGTCCGGTTTTTATTCTTTTCATATTTTCCTCGACTTTGAACAGGTAGAATAAGGCTGATGAGGTGTTTATGTTGACTTGTGGTTGCGCCCACTAGACATTGCCAAAGCAAATTGACTCGCTGACATCCGAGACATGTGATGGCGTTGGATCGATAAAATGGACGATCTCCACTTGTCGATAATGTCGTCAATTGAGCATATAATGTCGGAAATTGGAGACCACGTTTTCCGTCATTGAACTGCAAATCTCTTGGTGGGACGGGGTGTAGTGGGCGTGGTACGCGGGGGAATGCCTTCCACCCACTTCCACTGACGCCACATTCAATTTTTATTTCGGTTTTAGCCTTGCACTAAAATGACAGAGAAAAAGCAGACAAACATTGATTTTTATTTTCGGAAAGAAAAAAGACGCCTCCAGTATCCAGACAACAAATTCAGAGACTTTGTGTGAGAAAGTTGAGCAACCAATCAGCGCCAACACCGAAGTCACTTTGTCAAATAATGCTAACCATTGTGATACTAGCACGGAGTTGGCGGGAAGCACCAGTAGCTCAACGTTCGCGATTTGGAGTGAAGAAGTGTGGAAGAGAAAGAAGGCATAACAGCCTGGCTTTGGAGAGACCGAAATAGCTGTACTTTGCCAACGTTTACGACTACACATCGCGAGTGCAATCAATGGATTTCGGGATTAAATCGAGAGCTCCGGGGATGACGGTGGCACACCTGCGGATCAGAGGCCTTTAATGAACTGCACGTAACTCGTTCCATGAAACACTGGTATCTGCTTTGATGTTCATCAAGCTCCACGGCCCACCGATGAAACAGTGGGGCCCGACAAACTACGTAACCATTTGGTTGCGATGCCATCGCTCGGCTGAAGACAGGAGAACAAGACAAGCCTCCGAAACCAGCAGCGAACCTCCTGACCCAGTGTGGCGGTTTCTTTGACTGTCAATGAAAACATCAACTGTAAGTTACGCTCTCTGCGGGTTATTGAAATGTTTGTTGGTCATTGTTCTAATGCGAGTCATGGTTAATAACGTTGGCCTGTGATTATTTTGGAGTAGTAAAACCTTACATTGAACGTTAGTTCAACTGGTGTTGTAGTCTATGATTGATGTTGATGTTCTGTATGTATATATATACACCATCCTAGAATCGCATACAGCCACTTAAAAACACTACACAACTATTGTTTTTATTGTGCAAGGTCACAGTATAATGAATAATCGGGTAAAGCAACCAATCACAGCAACACACATTGTGCGTGAATATCGTCTGAGCCTTTTTTTTACTGTTGATTAGCTCTCGTTGCTTTGTTTATTTCTGTTACCCAGGTGGTCGCTTATCATGAATAACTTGAACGGTTGAAATGTATCACAGTCATAGCATTTCAAGATTGCCAGAAGAGGGCAAGTTGAACGAACTTGAGCACTCACATCAGTCAAACATACCAGATTTTAGATGACAAGTTGGCCTACGAATGGGAAGGACGGCCTTGTGGGAGTAGGCCCGAAAAGTTGCATGCCGCTAGCAGAGTACGTGCTTTGAAGAAGCCTTTTGAAGGGTTTGGGGATTGGATTGGATCTACCCTTTTTAGTCTTGCAGTGGAGAAATGTACATTTCACAACAGCAAAGTAATGGAAGGCAGAAGAAAGGAAAGAAAGAAGTATAAAAAGAAAATACAGGAGCTTCTTGAAAGGCAGCCACTCTCACCTATCTTGAAGTCTAAAGAAAAAAAAACTAAATAACAAATAATATGACAACACAAAGACACAGAGAGGCATTCATTCTTAAGCACTTTCGGTTCCCTCTTTGTTGCATAAAGCAGTTCTGGGTGAATAGGAGAGGATCAATGCATCCTTTTCACAGTGGATCAGGGACGTCATTGTGGAATGTGCACTTCTCTTCTTTTCCTTTCGGGTTTGGCCTTCAGGGGTCGCCACAGCAAATCAGTGTCCTCCATCTTCAGAGGTTTGATTATCAAGGAAACACGAAGCTGTAGCATACATTGACAAAAAGAGATTGTCTCACATCTCCTGTCCTACGTAAATCCGCTTCAATTCCATGCCGCGACAGTTCCACATACGGATACGGATAGACGCCGAAACATGTCAGGTATTTGAACACCTACACGGTCTGTAAGTAAAGAATCTGCTTTAAATTAAATTAAAAAATGATATATATATTTTTAATATTGCATACATTTTTTAGGGGCAGCTATTCGCAGCAGATATGGTCCACAGCCATATATTAGTAAGATGCTCCTTTTTTAAATTTAGTATTACAAAATTTTAAAAGGAATTTGAGCTTGACAATAAGATGAAATATGATTTGTGTGTGTGTGTGTGTATGTGTGTGTGTGTGTGTGTGTGTGTGTGTGTGTGTGTGTGTGTGTGTGTGTGTGTGTGTGTGTGTGTGTGTGTGTGTGTGTGTGTGTGTGTGTGTGTGTGTGTGTGTGTGTGTGTGTGTGCATGCATGCATGCATGCGTGTGTTTGTTCGGGGGCTCAGTGTGTGTATATACATGGTCATTTTAAGTATCCAACTTAAAAAAACACCCAAAAAACAGACGTTCCTCAGTTATAAACAAATGCAGCGTCATGTTCCTAGCCCTGCTCAAATACATCTGTGTGTGTGTGTGTGTGTGTGTGTGTGTGTGTGTGTGTGTGTGTGTGTGTGTGTGTGTGTGTGTGTGTGTGTGTGTGTGTGTGTGTGTGTGTGTGTGTGTGTGTGTGTGTGTGTGTGTGTGTGCATGCATGCATGCATGCGTGTGTTTGTTCGGGGGCTCAGTGTGTGTATATACATGGTCATTTTAAGTATCCAACTTAAAAAAACACCCAAAAAACAGACGTTCCTCAGTTATAAACAAATGCAGCGTCATGTTCCTAGCCCTGCTCAAATACATCTGTGTGTGTGTGTGTGTGTGTGTGTGTGTGTGTGTGTGTGTGTGTGTGTGTGTGTGTGTGTGTGTGTGTGTGTGTGTGTGTGTGTGTGTGCGCGTGTGTGTGTGTGTGTGCGTGCGTGTGTGAAAGTGAGTGATTAGAGCAATCTCGCAAGTTGAGCAATTAGCTAAGGCGGCCAGATGGTGATCATGCAGCTGTGCAGGTCGTCTTTCAGTGAGATCATGTGAGGCGAGGAAGACACTTAGCTCCTTCTCGGTTCCCGATGACAGCCTACCAACCTGGCAACCTCATTTCCTTGCAAGCACACAAAGACTCCTCCATTCCATTTGGTGACTGAATGCTGGTGTATACGTGAGTACACGTGTGTGCAACCCATTTGGACCTTCTTTATTATATACAATTGTGAACCAGCGGGCTGATACCACCACCGTGTTTGTTTGGACATCTAGGTGGATTACAGACCTGAGGCATCCATCACATAAGAGTCCATCCAGAGCTGAGAGGTGGTCCTTGAGATGCATGGACACTAATGAGAACCAAACTGCTTTGTTTAGCGTCTGTGGGTTGGCCACTGATGGACACGAAGGTCCATTACTTCAGATGTCATGTTCAAGCAAGGCCATCTTGATTTCCTGTCATTTTAGCTCACATCAGGGCTTATTTCTGTTCTTCTATTCGTGTGTGTGTCTGAGTGTACTTGTGTGTCTGTGTGTGTGCTGTGACAAGATTGTACTTAATAGAGGATATCAAAGGTGATAAATCCTGGCGTCCTTAATATCTCCTGCTGAAAGAGAGTGCACAGTCAACATGCCGACCAGCGGGAGGTCGCATACTGTTTTTACTCTGCTGTCACTCAACTGTTGTTCACTCCTTCACAGGCACACAGGGAGGATTTGTTTTCACGATAATATCTGATTTAAAGCAAAGCCAGTTGTGAGGTGTAAGGCTATTTTGGGATACTTTGCCGTCCATATACTTCAGTTAGCTCCAAGTTAGCTTCTGCTTTTGGCATTAAGAGCACTTTTCAAGCTTTCTCCGCTGCATTCTTTGGTCTGATGACAGTTACGTTCAGATAGATTACAATCCAGAGTTGGTAGTCATGTGTTAATCATCTGGCCAATTGAGATTTTCAGAGCCACACTCGTTCCTGAACCATCGTCGTGTATCTCTGATGCAAAGTTGGTGCTAAATGGCAGATGTTTGAAACGAAAAATGCTCAGTGGTGTGAAAAGAGCAATCAGCAGACTGCTTTCATGCTGCAGTGGGATCTGCCAACAGCCACTGCGTGTATTGAGCGAAGAGAAGATTTTTCCTCCTGACAGCTTTGCCCAAACCACCTCAATGTTTGCCAGCATGGAGCTACTCCTTCTCACTTGCTCTTTACCTTTTCTTTCCTGTCCACAACCATGCATGTTTTATAAACCACTGGGACCATCGAGTTACACCCGTGGGTTTATTAATTAATTGTGGCATTGGATTTCATTAGCCTTTATTAGTCTCGCAGTTGAGACATTTACATTTCACAGCAGCAAAGTAATGAAAGTAAGAGGAACGTAAAGGAAGTAGACAAACAAATACAGGGGCTGCTGTAAAGGCAGCCACTCTCGCGTCCGTTTACCCAGAGTCATATTTAAAGGGATTAGCAATCTGTAAAGCCAAATTCCATTTGTCTTTTGTGCTCTTTTTTCTGTACCTGTATCAACTGGTGCCTCTTCACTTTATATATTGACCTCGTTTACTTCTGTTGAATAGCAACTTGGCTCCGAATCAATGGAACTTTGTGACATTTTCGACACACCAAGCCACCTTGCATTGTCTCCGTGTTGTGCTCCAAGAATGTTGGACTTTCCTTGTTTTTTATTTATCCATTTCTGATTTGTCTTCTATCCTTTGAAACAGTGACGTGCAGTCAGGGGAGGCAGGTGAGGCTGTGCCTCACCTGTCATCATGGAAATATCAAATGACAAAATAAATTAAACAGTTATATTTATTTAGTGATTTGTACTTTAACGTTCTTTTCCATTTAACTTCACTATTTTTGGATTTTTTTTTTTTCAAAATAGCTGAATTTTCACATTTACCGTTCAAATACTAAGTAGAGACGAGTGGTGAGGCACCAGCCGGCTGAGCCTCACCATGGATTGCGCAATCACTGTGCTAACTGTGCTGACTTGCTCTGCAGTGAGACCGCATTGCTGTCCCTCTACATATTGCTATTAAAGTGTTCAAAAGATTTTAGTATATGAAATAAATTTCTACAGTTTAGCTGGTGTATATAATGTACAGTCACTGTACATTATAAACTCTGTACTTCTTTTCCTTTCGGCTTTTCCCTTCAGGGGTCGCCACAGCGAATCAATGTCCTCCATCTAACCCGGTTTTGTGCATCCTCTTCTCTCACACCAGCTACCTTCATGTCCTCTTTGACCACATCCATAAACCTTCTCTTCGGTCTTCCTCTCAGTCAAGGCTCAGGATCATTCTCCCGATTTAGTCACTCTCTCTCCTCTGGACATGTCCAAACCATCTCAGTCTGGCCTCTCTGACTTTCTCTCCAACGCCTCTATTATGAGTTGTCCCTCTAATGTACTCATTCCTGATCTTATCCAACCTGGTCACTCCCAAAGAAAACCTCAACATCTTCAGCTCTGCTAGCTCCAGCTCTGCTTCCTGTCTTTTCTTCAGTGGCACTGTCTACAGTCCAAACGTCATGGCTGGTCTCACCGCTGTTTTATACACTTTTCCTTTCGTCCTAGCTGAAACCCTTCTATCACACATCACACCTGACATTTTTCTCCAGCCGCTCCAGCCTGCCTGGACACGCTTCTTCACCTCTTTTCTACACTCTCCATTGCTCTGGACAGTTGACCCCAAGTACTTAAAATCCTCCACCTTCTTTATCTCTTTTCCCTGTAGCATCACTCTTGCACTTGGATCCCTCTCATTCACAGACATATATTCCGTCTTGCTGCGACTGATCTTCATTCCTCTCCTTTCCAGGGCATATCTAGTTTCTCCGCCACCTGTTCCCTGTTCTCACTACAGATCACAATGTCATTTGCAAACATCATGGCCCAAGGAGATTCTTGTCGAACATCGCCTGTCACCTGTCCATCACCATAGCAAACAAGAAGGGGCTCAGAGCTGACCCCTGGTGGAGTCCCAGCTCCACCTTTAATTCCTCATTCATACCGACAGCATACCTCACAACTGTCTTACAGTCATGATACATGTCTTGCACTGCTCTGACATACTTTTCCATCACTCAGAGGTTTGATTCGCATATTTGTTTTGGCAAAGATTTTTACGTCGGATGCCCTTTCTGACACAACCCTCTGTATTTATCCGGGCTTGGGACTGGCACAATAAGACACTGGCTTGTGCCCCCTTGTGGCTACATTGTCATAAACACTGTGCTACAGTGTTTATTTTATTTTATTTTTATCAAAACTGTGTGCATAGGTGAGGCACACAGTTCTCCTGCCTCTTGACAGGGGGCGCTGGTGATTAGATATTTTTCTTGCGACTCCTCGGCTGCAAAATAATAGAATTAGTGACAGCAAGCTACAGTAAACAGTTAGCAAGTTAAGTGCAACCATCCAGTCATTTTTTTCGTGTTGCTTGGCCTTATTTTCAGAATGTTGGATTACTTATCGAAATTGAAATACTTTTCTGAACTGGACTTTCAATCGAAGCAGGAGATAATAATTAAAGGAAGACCAACACCGGACTGTATAGCTCACAAACGGTGAGGGATGAATGTAACTATCCTGGACAACTTCTGAGCTTTTTGGCCAAGAAGGATCTCATTGAAACTATTCCTGAAGCGACCGAGTTGCTCCAGCTCGTGCTCACTGTTCCAGCTACTACAGCATCCGTGTAGCGGTCATTCTCAGCACAAAAGACTGAAAACATACAGTCGGAACAGGACTGATCAAGGACTTTCTTCACTGGCAGGGATCTCCATTGAGACAGAGAGAGTTGGACTTCATTTAAAGTAAAGGTAACACGATAATAACGTTTTTTAATTCTTTTTTTTCTATGCTGCAGTTTGTATATACAGTAAAGTCTCGTTATATCGATATTCAAGGGAGTCCGAAAAAATATCGATATAACCGGGGCTATCGATATATCCGACCCTGTTTGCATGTAATTTTCTCCGTGCGTGCATAGAAATAGTATCGATATAACCGGGACTATCGATATATCCGATATCGATATAACGAGACTTTACTGTAGTATGTAAAGAATGCTGACATGACATTTTAAACAAAACCCGTTAACTGTTGCCAATCAAATGGTGAATAAACTACTCTGTGGAGTTCATATGTAAATCTGACTGTGGTGACATCAGTGCCTCACCAGCCATGAACCTCACCTCACGTCACTGCTTTGAAATTACTTTTGTGTATCCTTTAATGTGTTAATGTTTTTGTGTTTGCCCTTCATGGTTGGCCGTGTTTTTGGCGAGTAATTCGTGTTATCCAAGTACATATGTTGTACGATGACTCCCCCTGCTGGCTGATTGTAGCTTCTCACCCTGCCCTTGGCTTAGTGCTTGAATGGCTTTGTCCAACGTGAGACAGAAGTGAGCTGCAGACCATTTTTGCATATCCACACTTCAAATCTCTCTCTATTTATTTCGGTTTTTGTTGTCCACACATTCACAAATCTCGTTTAAATGCCTTCTACCTCTGCTTTTGCGTGCTTTGTCAGATAGCGTCCTCTGGTGACCATTTACCCTGCGAGTCTCTTTCAAGTAAATAAATTTTTTTTAAACCGGAATATTGAATTTTACTCTTCAATAACGCCTCCTTTGGCAATAGAACAGCAAAAATATTTAAAACAAAATAATAATTATACATATATACATACACCGAGACCTTCCACAATTACGTAGTACATAAATATTAAATATGAAAATAACATTTTTGTAAATGTATACACAAATTGTGGACATACTTCAAATAAACACATTTGAGTCTGTGATTCTTATTAGCGACAAATTTGATTGCCTCAATGTAACAATCCATGTTAATCAAAAAAATCCTGAAATGAAAACATGGTGTAAACAAATGAACTCACAGTAGTATGTGAGCTTCTGTTCGCACCATGTTAGTTTCTGTTATAGTGTTATAAATGTGTGCACCTATCCCAACAGCATACGAGAAGTTCCAGGTGCTATCTGCTGCTGATAAGTCTGTTTACTTTGTGGATCCTTAGTTATCCAGCTTGTGCTAATCCACAAAGGTCGAAGGATTCGGAGGCTGTTTTTCCCCAACCCGATGTTCCTCTTTTAAAGTGTGACAACCCCCAAACGTTACCTGTTAATTAAGATGGGAATTTTGTATGGTGTTTTTATTGTATCATATTTTTAATCAGAATGACACAGTCATTTCTTTTCGCGCACATTATCATTGTGATTCTTGTAAAAGTCAGCGTGGTGGAAAAAAGGGAGATGGGACATAAACTCAGAACAAAATTGTCATTTGTTATTTACTGCACAATGTATGTACACAAGAAATGTTCAAAAGGCAATATGAAATAAAACAAACACATATAACTCATAGTGAGATAGATGAATGTGAAAGCAATGCAATCTCTGTTGTCTTCCGTGCTGGTTTTCTCTACATTAGGAGAACATCAATCTCTTAATGGCTACTGAGTGCTTCTTGATAAGATTATCTGCAATATTATCATGCCGTACATTTGGTTGAGATTCAGAAATTAAACAGTCCTCATCTGGTTGCCAACGCGATGATAACATTAAAACGAAATGCTAAAAAAGACAAATCCATGTAATAATTATTTTAGGATCTTATTCCCGGAGGAGGACAAAGACTTAAAAATACACTGACCATCTTAAAAGCAATTGTGGCCCGTTCAAGAATTGCAGATTAAATTATTTTGGTGACGCACCAGCCCAATTTTGGTTTATTAACTGAGTTAATTTTTCCAACGTGGTCACATTTCTCCAAATGTGATTTTAGATTAAGTCCCAAAATAAGCACATTCACTTGGCTTGGACTTTTGGCTTTCTTGGCCTCTATTATCGGGTAAACACTTTGCAAAGAAAATGTATACAATGTGAAATAACGAGAAAAAAATGTGGGGACAAACATGTAACATGACAAGAGCAGCTGTAGCATAAGGAAAAATGTGATTTACTAGAGTCGACTCATAGCTTCTAAGAATTTTTCCCAATCAGCATGGTCGCATTACGACCACAGGCTCTTTGACAGTGAAACATTTGAGGATCTAACTGAATCAAAAGTATGATTCTAGCATCTAGCAGGTCTGAGATGCCTACCTTTTGTTTTTGTGGTCATTTTGACTTTTTTTTGTAAATCATGCTGTCCTCTGATTAATATTGTTTTCCTCCTCTCAAGAGGCACTTTATAATAAATAAAAGTGCACATGTGGATTAACCTTGCAAGTTTTATCTGCAAATATGTGTATGTATATATATATATATATATTTTGGCTTGGGGGCACTTACCCTGTCATTAATGTAACATTGCTGTACAACATCTAGAAATAAAGAATTTGTGTGAGACATATTAGGAAACATGTTGCAAGAAATTAAGAGAAAATAAACATTTCAATATGTGCAAATGCATTCTGGTCAATTTAAACTCTTTGTGGTGTCAATTCATCAAATGTGAGACTTTTGGGTGTCCAATGCACAGGTCACACTGGATCCGAGTACTCGAACCTTCTGTGAGGCCTGTCTGTCACTGAACTATCTGGGGCATTTCGCTCCAGGCTTTGGCCTTCTTCTTGGCCAAAGCCATCCACGGTGGCTCATCATGGGGCAAAGATGCAGGTGGGAGACCGCGCTGAGATGCTGCAGTTGGACTGGAAAGGGTGGGAACTCTTGAAGCCGGCAGTGGAGGGTTGATTCTTGATGAAAAAGGAGTCGAGGTGAGTGTCGTTTGTGGGGTCAGTGCTGGCTTGGGTTCTGTAGGGGGTTTGGAGCACGATGGAGGTTTTATAGGAACTGGGACAGGAGTAGGAGGAGATTGGGATCGAAGGCAAGGGGCGGCCTGTGGTGCAGGTTTAGAGGTGGCTGAAGGAAGTGGGCTTTTGGAGCTGATAGGGCTGCCAACTAGCTGAGATTTAGCAGGTTGAGGTGGTACAGGAGTCACAGGGGTCAGAAACTTCCTAGTCTCGTTTTCTGAAGTTGATGACAACTTACACATCTCTGACGAACTCACTAGAACAAAGAAAGGAAGAAAATTCAGGAGCTTCTTTAATTGAGATCTTCATTAGAATATTTTTTTTATAAACGCCTTTCAAAACTCTCAAGGACACTTTACAGTCACGTGATATGTTATTTTATTGATATTTACTCTACCCAGAAACATCATGGGCAATATTAAAATAAACCAGTCTAGTAATCAGAAGTAGTCCTCGAAAAATACACAAAACTGTATTTCTGTCTGTTTGTGAGAGAGAGGGAAAACAGTCATTTGTATCTGTATGTTGGGACGGTCATTTTTTTATGTTGTGGTTTTGATGGATTAATTGGCCGTGAGTCTAACGACGCTATGCAGCCCAAGCTCTGTGTACATACAGTATTGCCCCCAGAAAGAGTGTGTGAATGCCTGCATGTTTCTGTGAGTTTGTTTCTTGATGCTTTGTGTGTGCATTCAGACCATTTCCAGTGAATTCAGGTGGTTTGGTGCTGAGGTCTTTTTTCAATGCCGAGCTGACATATGAAGGCAGTGAAGACTCCCTGTCTTGTTCTTCCTGATGAAAAACGAGAGAAACAGTTTCATTTGTACAAGGAGCTGGACATGTTTATGTATGCAAGTACAGTGAGAGAGGGCAAAAAACCCCATCATGGACGATAATCAAAGTACAAAGTGTATTCCCAAACTGAACAGTGTTTTTAGTGACATTGTCGTGAAGTCGGTATTTTACCTTCTTGACGGTCATCTCGTCCAGTGAATTTTCTTTATAGATCTTCTGTTTCTGTCTGGCCATGGAGATCCAGCTTGGACCCTCGGGAACAGTAGAAAGAGCACGAGCTGCTGCAGGCTCTAAATGAGAGGCTGGGTGAATTTCAATTGATGTTAGTTTTGGGGCCATGGTTTCAAATATGTGTATTTTTGTTTGTTTGCACCTGAGACACGCTTGCTTTTCACGCCGGTCTCCCCATGTACTTCTGGTTTCTTAGGAAGGGCAGGTTTGGTACTGACTGGCTGACTTGTGGAGGGCCTAAATCCGGTTTCTTCAAGTTTACAGCTAACAGGCCGCACTGGCGACTCCGTCAGTGTCTAAAATGAGTGCACATCAAATTCACCAAGAGTTCAATTGCACTAGGTGCGTGGCCAACCTAAGCCACTAGAGGTCACTCGATAAACACTGAAAATATTTCAGCGTGCCTCACAATTCTAAAAGAAAACAAGTTATTTTTGTCTGCAGTTGAATTCAATCCCAAAAGCGATCATGAATACTTTTTACCTCCGTGTATTCCTCTTCCGAGCTGAAGCGGTGCAGAGCCGTTGTCTTCCTCAGCCGTACTCCAAAGGTAGTGTTGTAATTTCCCTCCATCATCACGGGGCTTTCTGGACATAGAAGTGGAGAATAAACTGTACTTTGACATCTTATGGTTGTATATGACACAACCCCTTTACATTGCCTTGCAATTCTCTTGCAATTTGATCTAAAGTGTCCTTTATTGTTATTTTTTCTAATTCTTTTCTGTAATTTGCCTAAAGAATGTCATAGACTATTTAAGTCGATTGAGGGACAGAGTACTGCTGCAAATTGATAACAGCCAAAAGGGTAAAATGGCTGTACATGCCACAAGATGGGAGCAAATGACTTTTGGATCATCATTATTTATTGATTTTTTTTCACCAAAATAAAAACATTGAACTGAGGGCAGCAAAGTAGTGCTTTTAAAACTTTGGCTTAAACACAGTCTCTCTCTACACGAACGACTGCACCTCAACGCACCCAGCTGTCAAATTCATAAAGTTCGCAGACGACACCACGGTCATCGGTCTCATCAAAGACGGCGACGAGTCTGCGTACCGACAACAAGTGGAGCAGCTGGAGCTCTGGTGCAGCCGTCACAACCTGGAGCTGAACACGCTGAAGACAGTTGAGATGATGGTGGACTTCAGGAAACATCCATCACCACAGCTACCCCTCACACTATCCAACTGCCTGGTGTCAACCGTTGAGACCTTCAAGTTCCTGGGAATCACAGTCTCCCAGGACATGAAGTGGGAGGTCAACACCAACTCTATCCTGAAAAAGGCCCAACAGAGAATGTACTTCCTGAGGCTGCTAAAGAAGCATGGCCTGCCACAGGAGGTGCTGCAACATTTCTACACGGCTGTCATCGAATCCATCCTGTGTTCTTCCATCACCGTTTGGTTCGGGACCGCCACAAAAATGGACAAAATCCGACTTCAACGCACGCTTGCTTTTCACGCCGGTCTCCCCATGTACTTCTGGTTTCTTGGGAAGGGCAGGTTTGGTACTGACTGGCTGACTTGTGGAGGGCCTAAATCCGGTTTCTTCAAGTTTACAGCTAACAGGCCGCACTGGCGACTCCGTCAGTGTCTAAAATGAGTGCACATCAAATTCACCAAGAGTTCAATTGCACTAGGTGCGTGGCCAACCTAAGCCACTAGAGGTCACTCGATAAACACTGAAAATATTTCAGCGTGCCTCACAATTCTAAAAGAAAACAAGTTATTTTTGTCTGCAGTTTAATTCAATCCCAAAAGCGATCATGAATACTTTTTACCTCCGTGTATTCCTCTTCCGAGCTGAAGCGGTGCAGAGCCGTTGTCTTCCTCAGCCGTACTCCAAAGGTAGTGTTGTAATTTCCCTCCATTATCACGGGGCTTTCTGGACATAGAAGTGGAGAATAAACTGTACTTTGACATCTTATGGTTGTATATGACACAACCCCTTTACATTGCCTTGCAATTCTCTTGCAATTTGATCTAAAGTGTCCTTTATTGTTATTTTTTCTAATTCTTTTCTGTAATTTGCCTAAAGAATGTCATACACTATTTAAGTCGATTGAGGGACAGAGTACTGCTGCAAATTGATAACATCCCAGAGTAATTTACAGCCAAAAGGGTAAAATGGCTGTACATGCCACAAGATGGGAGCAAATGACTTTTGGATCATCATTATTTATTGATTTTTTTTCACCAAAATAAAAACATTGAACTGAGGGCAGCAAAGTAGTGCTTTTAAAACTTTGTCTTAAACACAGTCACTTAAATACATACTTTTGCCGATTTGAAAAGGACACCACCATTTCCCCGGTCTGCCCACCATTACCAGAAACTACCGTATCTCTGCCCTCTGCCCTACAGATCCACGAACTGGACGTTAGACGGCTCTTCAAGCAGCAAAAGATCAAGAAAGCTGCAGGACCTGACAGAGTGTCCCCCTCCTGCCTGAGAGTCTGCGCTGACCAGCCGGTCTTCACACAAATCTTTAACAGATCCCTGGAGCAGTGTGAAGTCCCATCCTGCTTCAAACAGTCTACTATCGTCCCAGTTCCAAAGAATCCAGCACCCTCGGGATTGAACGACTATAGACCTGTCGCTCTGACGTCTGTGGTCATCAAGTCCTTTGAACGCCTCGTGCTGAACCACCTAAAGAACATCACCGGACCTCTGCTAGATCCTCTTCAGTTTGCCTACCGGGCAAACAGGTCTGTGGAGGATGCAGTCAACATCGGACTGCACCACATCCTCGACCACCTTGACAACACAGGAACCTACGCAAGGATCCTGTTTGTGGACTACAGCTCTGCGTTCAATACCATCATCCCAGAACTCCTCATCCCCAAACTTCTCCAGCTTGGTGTGTCCCCCACGATCTGCCAGTGGACCCTCAACTTCCTGACAGGACGGACACAACAGGTCAGACTGGGAAATATATCATCCACGACACGAACCACGAGCACTGGAGCCCCGCAGGGATGCGTCCTCTCTCCATTGCTCTTCTCTCTCTACACGAACGACTGCACCTCAACGCACCCAGCTGTCAAATTCATAAAGTTCGCAGACGACACCACGGTCATCGGTCTCATCAAAGACGGCGACGAACTTGATATGTTTTTCCATAGAAAACAGGGGAGGTTCCATTCATTCAAACTGCTGCCCATCTTTAAAACCCACCTGTACTCGTTGGCATTTGACTCAGCATGATTCAGACATGATTTTAGTTTTTCTCTTATCTTTGTGTGTATTTCCTGTATATGATAGTTGTCCATATTAAGCGCTTTGTTACAGCTTCAGAGCACGGCATAAATCACTATGTATTGTATTGCATTGTATAAACTACACACAGGGAGGCCAAAGTGGGATTTGAACTCACAACCACGGCACTGTGAAGTCGGCATGCTAACCACTTGACTACTGCGGTGGTTGCACAAGGTAGCTTCTAAGCAAAGAAAATCAAGTGGGTGAATTTGTCAAAGCCAAACAGTGCAACAGTGTATTTAATGGTCACTCACCAACTAAGAAGAATATATTCATAAATGGACTTATTGCATGTGCTTTATGTTTTCTCACCTTCTTGGCTGCAGCAGCTGAGGGTTGTGCGTCGAGAGGGTCTGGTCCCCCAACATTTGGAGCTTTGACAGCAGTACCGCCAGGCACAGTTGTTTTCATTGACATCTCCACTTGGGCCTCCATCTGTGGGCCCTTCATGGTGGCCTCCTCCACATCCTCATCTTCAGGCATTGGGGTAGACGGCTCCCCACTAGAGAGAGATCTCTGCCAGGCGGGGGCTATGGTGAAGTGAATTTTACTCTTATTGGTACATTCAAGTGACTGGTTGACTTCTTCCCCAGCTGGTGAAAGAGAAATGTCTTCTTCCACAACAACCGCCGTATCACACCTCAAAGTGACTTGCTCTTCTTCTACTTGTCTCTCCTCATCAGTGGTCTCTTCAGCAGTCTGTTGCTCTGTCGTTGGATGGCAAGATGTCACTTTGGAATCTTCGTCAGTTGTGAAAAACTGAAAGGCATGATTGGCCAACCCTGAGTTTGGAGAGACAAGGTTCATGTGGAGAGTGGTGGTCATTGTTTTGGAGAAGCTCTCAGCAGGAGTGTTGGTCTCAACAAGCGATTTGGTCTCGCAGGGTGGGAGGTTTACATTGGCAATGGCGCTCGCTCCAGGAGTGACAGTCTCACAGGGAATAGTGGTCTCTTGAGGAGTGATCATCCCACTGGGAGTGTCAGTCTCACTCGAAGGGTTTGTTGTGCTGAGAGCGAGGGGATCACTGTCTTCTGAAGGAGATTCAAAGGGTAATGAGGAGCAAGATAATCGAAGTGATGATGTTTGGTTGACTCCTATCTCTTCTTTCATCTCCACCAATTCTTCCTGCTCCACATCTCCATCCTTCGCCTGCTCTGTTTCTTCCTGTGGTTCTGGATGAAACTCCGTGTGACTTAAATCTTGATCCTGGTGCGCTCCTCCCTCTCCTTCTTGACTTTCACGGTCATTTTCATCGAGGGACATTTGGCTTTCAGGTATGGGCTCGGCGACCGGATCATATGATTCTTGTGGCGTTGCGATGTCATGTGTGCATTGGGTAGTATTCAGTGCCTCAACATCTGAAAGTTCCTTCTGCTCCTGAGCTATGGAGACATTGCAAACCTCTTGGCACGATGCATCAGGAAGCATTTCCCACTCTTTTTCTTCTTCTGCTACTATCATCCATTGTTGTTTTTCCTCTATCTCTTCATCTACGCTCACCTTCGGATCGTTTCCGACCACCAAATCTGTCCGATTTCGCTGTTCCTCACTTGCTTCAGTTTCTTGTTGTTCCAGGCGCTTTGATTCGGTTTGGGGCAAGTTGATTTCTTCAAATCTGACTTTTTGTGGCGAGTCTGCTGGCGCATCCTCTAACTGCACCTGAAAGGAAAAACAACCAAAGTGATCTGTATGCACATCTTCGTAAACCTTTTGGGATTGTGCACATATTTAGGAGTAGAATACTTAAGACTCTGCTTTTAAGAATCACAGTGCTGTTCAATCAAAATAAAAAAATACTGTAAATTATGAAAATGGTAACTTTTCTTTGAATGGATACATTGATAACACTAATTTATTCATTCACTGCCATTCACGAATTTATTCGGGAATTGGAAATATGACGTAGCGCGCCATTCCCATTTTTTCCCAGGTTTTGGTTTTTCATGCTTGGGTGCCGATAAAGCGCTGGCCAGAGCCTATGGCATTGTTTTTTCTTTTCCACAAGGGAGCAGCATTTCCCTTTTTTCCATGTTCGTGCTTTGTTCCAGCTTCAGCTGTTGTTCAAGCGCTATATAGACCAATATGTATGTATTGCATTGTATTTTGGACAGCCACCCTCATTTCAAGCTCATATAACTCCAAACCCATATAATTTAGGAATTATTTTTTCTTCTGATGAAAGAAGAGATTCTAATGTTTTTATTGCTGTATTGAATGGTTATGTAGTCCTAAAAGTCAATATTCTATGGGTCCTGCAATTCAAGTGACAATGACAATAACTGGCACTGGAGGGACACATTTTTTAGCAGTGAATGAGTTCTTAAAAAAATCACATACGCAAGGCTGTGTGAATCTTTCCACAACTGGTTCTTCCTCCTCCTCCTCTTCCTTTTCATCATCATCATCTTCACTTTCCTCCTCTTCATCAACATACATATAAGGACTCGTCAAAATGGCGGCCACTTTTTTCGCCTCTTCCTCACTGGACTGATCAAATCGGAAGGCATCGCAAGAAGCAACTTGATCAAATGCAGGCTCATCCTTCACCTCGTCTTGGTCGTCTATCTTATTGTTCTCTTCAGTTAGCTCCAGTACAGCATTCTTCGAATCCACAAATGAAGTGCAAGAAGGTAAGGGTGTCTTCAAGGAACTTAGCACTTCCTGCAATAAGGAGCTGTCCCCCTCTAAACCTCCCTCAAATCCTTTGTCTTCTGCTAGTTCTGGTCCATACCCATTCTCCTCTTTTCTATTCCCAAGTGAATTTTCTATGAGGTCTTTTTGGTCAATGGCGGGCTCTGGCGTAGCTCTGAAAGCAGAAATGATAGGGTTTTATTTGTGGAAGAAACCGTACCAACGTGACCAATACAATTAGGAAATGATGTCTAATCACCTGGGGCTGTCCGGAGAGGAGCTTCTGGTATTTAGATCGGGGGAAGGTGAAGACTGTATGTCGGCTGGTACTGCCTCTAATTGACAGGCACTGTCCCGAATGAGTGAAACATCCTGCTCTGCTTTCAACTCATCCTCTACCTCCGCTCCCTGCAACAAGGGCCGCTCTTTCTCCGGACCTTCGTCCTCCTTTAGTTTTTCTTTCGGTGCCTTTCCATTTACATCTGGATCGAGAGGCAGAAACAGATGAAAGAGACGACAGAGGTAGATGCGAGAAAGAGAAGGTGTGAATCAAAAACATCAACCTCTTATCTTTGTTTCCTCTTGTGCTTCCAAACTTTCTGCAAGACGGACGCTGAATGATCCATCCATCCCGTTGTGTTCCTCTGATTTCATCTCAAGCCTCTGCATGGACCAGATACAAAGTGGTACAAAATAATCATTTAGTACTTTCTTGTTTGGTTCTACTGTTTGATTGTTGATACTTGCACTTTACTATAAATATTATTGACTGGTTTAGTCCTGTTTCTGAATCAGAGAAGCAGTAAACTTTACTAGCTTTTATTCGTGGCCTTGTTTTTTTTACTACTGTGACACATAATACTTGTACTTATATCTGTGATATATTTAGTAAATTTATTAATTAACAGATCAGCAATTCCATTCGAGAAACGTGATGGTTATAAATTACAATGAATGACGAAATCCATATTGCACAACTTTTTCTAGTTCAAACAAAAACATAGGTGAAAATATCTAAAACAAATGTGTGGGCTAATAAATAAAAACAGGATTTTCACTGAAATTGCAGGACGCACAGAATATTGAGTTTTAGGACAACATAAACATTCAATGCAGTGTAAGAAACAATACTCTTCATTCATCAGAAAAAAAATAATTCCTAAATTATATGGGTCTGCAGTTATATGAATTGAAAGTGGGGGTGGCTGTACAAAGGGTAAATGCGGCTCCCTTTTTGGAGGGAAAAACATTGCCAGAGGTCTGACGAGCGCTCTATCGTCAAACTCCCCCCCCCCCCACCCCGCAAAACCAAAAACAAATTCGGGAATGGCGCTCCACGTTATGCTTTTCAATTCCTGAATACATTCGGGAATGGCAGTGAAGGAGTTAAAAGAAAAGCAAAGCCATTCCTAAAAAAAATAACGCTTATGGACAAAATTTGCTGTTGACCATTGTCTATGCAGGTATTAGGCACAATGTCCAGGTTGGTTTGCTTTAAGTGAAAATAATAAAAGTTAGTGAAGAAATACTGTTGTTGAACTGTGAATGTGAAAACATTTTATGTTCGTGAATATAATAATGTCATTCTTTCCTCAAAACAAAACAAACCCCAAGATTAACTGCTGTTATACTGCTGTGGGGATTCCGAAACAAAATTCTTTGGAAACACCCTGAAAGAACGGTAATTCATCATTCCGAGGTTGGCCATAGCTAGTAAGTGACAGCTTGAGCAAGGCCTTTTTCTATCCCAGCCCAATGCATCAGGGGACAAAGGAATGATCTATTGACCAGGTCTGTACTTTTGTCCAACTACAATGTGGAGGATTTTTCGCCATTACGTTGGCTATTTTTCACCATTAAGTTGGCTGGGGTTTCTCTGACTTAAATGGGTCACAGTTGGTTCCTATTAGAGGGATGACCGTCACAGTAAATATGCCGAAAGCTATATTATTGATCATCAAGCAGGGCAGGCACACATCACATTTAGCATGTCAAGGCAATCACAGTTTGGCTCCAGGGGAGGAACCACTTTTCAGCAGTCCGAGAAATGCACAATACAATACACAGTATTCGTGTTCTTACATTGGCAGGTTTCCTCCTGTTGCAGGCCTTGTGTCTCAAGCCCAGCTTGTGTTTGGCAGCAGAGTTATCCAGACAGCCAAATGGGCTCGCAGGCTGACTGAAATCCCCCGGAACCGTCACCAGGGGGCTCACTGCTCTGCTGGAAGCAGCGCAGGACAACTGTGGAGAGACCAGAAACAGAAGGTTTCAATGAAATACAGTAAAGTCTCGTTATATCGATATCGGATATATCGATAGTCCCGGTTATATCGATACTATTTCTATGCACGCACGGAGAAAATTACATGCAAACAGGGTCGGATATATCGATAGTCCCGGTTATATCGATATTTTTTCGGACTCCCTTGAATATCGATATAACGAGACTTTACTGTATTTCACGTCATTTATTTCGTCGCCATCAGTCTTCGAAACCGCTTGTTCTCACCAGGCTCACGGGTGAGCTGGAACATATCCCATATGACTATATAAACAAAGGGTATATCCGAGACTGGTCGTCCCTTCCTATAAATAACCGTTAAAGTTCATATTTATGCCTTCGGACAATTTAGACAGGTCAAAGATTAAGTTACACCCGCGGCGTCTTGAATATGAACCATTAAAACACCCTGTTGCTTTTGATGATAATAAATTGTGTTTAAGTGGCCGATATTCAAGTATGTCATTTTCACCAAAACTTACAGAAGATGTTCATTGAGGAAAGAAAAAAATCAAAACTGATTTTGGCAAAAAGAAAGCCAAATACCAAGTGAAACCACAATCTTGTCTGTCATTGTTTTAGGGAGATTGTTCCAGACCCTGCAGCTCACAGCGCACGAGTCACTGACTTGTTTGTGAGTTTAAGAAGGAAACTTCAAACCATGAAATGACGATTGGTCGGTGTTGAAAAGTTAAGATTCTTGCTTGAATGATGAAGTCTGAAAACAGGAAACCAAAAGGAAATAGAGCACGACTGCGAGCAAGTATGTCCAGCTGTATAAATATTAGCTATGCTTTAAACACGGCAATAACGCCTGTGGTGTTAAGAATACAAATAATAAGAATAAGAAAGCATTTCATGATTGATTATACTAATGAGCCTGTACTCTTCTCATTCAAGAGAAGATTTTCAGACTTCAAAACTTGAGTATAACAAAGAACGCACTTTAGAAGTTGAAGTTGATATGTGCCGCTTAAGAAAATATGATGTTTGGCTCCATTCTGGTTTGGCTATTTAGTCTCTCCACACAACATACGGAACCAAGATTCAAGTGATTGAGGAAAACATAATTTCATCCTTGATTATTTGTTTTTTTTTTTTTTTTTTTTGCTCATCTTCCATCCAGAAAATATGTGTCCCAGATGGATGGACGAAATGGACACAAATGTGATTGCTCTGATGCACACTCACGTCTGGTAGACATCCTGGTGGTGTGCTGTGGTCTAGAATGATTGTTCACACAAGGCGGGGAGTAAAAGAGATGGCAAGTGTGAGAACTGAAAACGCTCTGGAAGATGTCACAAAGAGCTTAATGTGTAAAAAGGAGCATTTGACATATCCAAGAGACTTTTGTGTGCATGTTTGTTGCTCACCAATTGTCGTTGTTTATGGCAGGAAAAGACCACATTCTCTTAAATAGAGCATATCATTAACTTGTCATTCTGACTGCAATATGGGTGCATATTAAAGGCACTAAACTGGCCTTTGGAATGGGCATCTTTGCCTCAGTACAGTATATATCTAAAAATCAGGATTGATTGAGTGCAAAAACAACGATGGTGAGAGCAGGTCATGAAAAAATTGCAACTGCAGTATCTCAAGTGTGGTTTGAGACAAAACTGATTTTAGGGTTTGAACAAGGTAGCAAGACGGAACTAAAGAGAGAAAGGAGGTCAAAACCCATGAAGGGGCTTTCAGAGTAACCACGAGTGATACAATTGAATCATGAGATGTTTTTTTCCGTAGGAGTCACATGGGAAATGTTTCAAAATGACAAAGCTCTGCTCGCCGAGTGTCTTTCTCAACTGGCTTGAACCGATTCCCGGCCCGACAGTCAAATACCCGAGTTGATTTTGAGAACTTCCAGTTGCTGCTGCGAATAAGAGCAGGCAATGCCCTTGTGCTTTGTTGCCACTATTCTTCCTGATATGATTTGGTTCTCATATCAAATTGTCAATTGTGCAAACTGGTTTATGACATGGGCTTGGATTCTGAGTTTTAAGACTGTACCAGAGGAACTGTATAAAATGTACCAGAGGGAGCCGGAATCACTAACATGCGCTAATGCAGTAGTAAACTCATCAAAAGAGGAAAAAAAATCTTTAAAATACTTTGTGGTTATAAATTAAACAACCAAATGAAAAAAAGTCGATGCAGCTTCATGTGATGCATGATGATGTCATTTTATGCCACGAATGAACTATACAAATGAGTTCATTCATAATAATAATAATTACAGTCACAGACAAGCATAGATACAATAATAATAAATTGAACA
Source organism: Hippocampus bargibanti (assembly GCF_051943395.1). Lineage (NCBI taxonomy): Eukaryota > Metazoa > Chordata > Actinopteri > Syngnathiformes > Syngnathidae > Hippocampus > Hippocampus bargibanti. The sequence goes on from NC_142735.1 coordinate 13,381,149, forward strand.
GTTCTCATAACCTTGTAATTGTGTTGGAACCGTCGCAAAACAAACATCGGAATCTAAAATTATTCTGTTGAACTCATTCACTTGCCATTCAAAAATTTATTCAGGAATTGAGAATTTGTTCTGGTTTAGTTTTTTTATGCTTGGGTGCCAATAGAGCGCTGGCCATGGCCTCTGAAAATGTTTTTTTTTCGTTTCCACAAGGGGGCAGCATTTCCCTTATTTCCATCCTAGCGCTTTGTTCCAGCTTCAGCTGTTGTTAAAGTGCAATATAAACCAATATGTATGCATTGCATTGTATTTTAGACACCCACCCTCATTTTAAGCTCATATAACTCCATACCCATATAATTTAAGAATTAAGTCTTTTTTTCTGATGAAAGAAGAGAGTCTAAGGTATCTAACGCTGTTTTGAATGTTTATGCAGTCCTAAAACGGAATATTCTGTGGGTCCTGGAATTCAAGTGACAATGACAAAAACCCTGTCACTGGAGTTAACACATTTTTGCATTTCTGGCAGTGAATGAGTAAATTTGGTATCCAGTCATGCCTTTACGGTTACCTGGTCTTCATCACTGTCTAGTCCCTCCAGGCTGACGGCACTGTTTCTCTGGGCCTGCTTCTGAAAGACACAGGTGGAGAGAAACGAATTGATGCACGTGTGAGAAGTTGTGGTGATGAGGTTGAACATGTAATGCGCATGTTACCATGGCTGCTTGAGAAGTGTACTCAGGGGGGCTGCAGGGCAGACCGTCATCCTCCGACATGGTTCCGGCATCTTCTGTCCTCTTGACACACATCAGCGATGGAGGGGAGCCCAGTCTGATGGCCTGCTTTAGCTGGAGCTGCAATTCCAGGAAAACAACACTTGCTACATTTGGTTTTCGAATAGTTTAACGACAGTATTTCTCAAGTTTCATCAAGTCATGAGTTACTTCTTGGCAAATCGCACCCTCTAGTGGACGTCTAGTAATATGACACCACACTCGCAGCTGATTGATTCAGATGTAGCACTACTGAAGGCCTTGAAGTGACATGCACATGCATGGCCCGCTACTGGGTTTCCTGACACCGCTTATGACAATTCAATGTTGAAAATGGTGTCCACTGAATTAGACCTTGTCCGCCGACTGTTTATGGGATAGTCTCCTGGTGTAGAGTATGATTAACAGACAATGACGTGCTCATAGTCACTCGAGAGGGGTAAGTGTTTAATTTTGGCAACGTGCGTGTGGGTGTACGTTTGTTTGCCGGGAAGTATCACAGAAACTAAAACACTCCATCTGTTTGTTGCATGTGGGTCTGGTATTGTCAATCAGTGACTCATTTATTTATCAATGTGCAAAACAAACACGGTATCTAACTTGTTTAAATTGCTTTCATTGTTGTAGGGTTAATAATAGCAGCATGCATATGTCACAATATTTGCTTTGAAATACTTTGATGGGTTCAGGTGACTCGAAATATCTGTCTAAATTCTATACACATTAACTCATTCACTGCCATTGACGAATTTATTCCGGAATTGAAAACATGACAGAGCTCCATTCCCAAATTTGTTCGGGTTTAGTTTTATCTTGCTTGGGTGCCGATAACGCGCTGGCCATGGCCTCTGGCAATGGCCTCTGGCAATGTTTTTCCCTTCCACAAGGGGGCATCATTTCCCTTTTTGTCCATGTTAGCGCTTTGTTCCAGCTTTAGCTGTTGTTAAAGCGCTAAATAAACCAATATATATGTATTGCATTGTTTTTTGGACAGCCACCTTCATTTCAAGCTCATATAACTCCATATCCACTCCATATCATTTAGGGATTAACTCGTTCTTTCTGATGAAAGAAGAGAGTCTAACGTTTCTTATGCTGCATTGAATGTTTATGTAGGCGTAAAACTCTGTGGGTCCTGGAATTCGAGTGACAATTCGATACTTGCACTATGTACAGTTTTTTATGAAACTTTTTTTGCACATTTACAGTATAGGTGTACAGTTGACATTTTTATTTTGCTATACGTCTGTGTAAGCTCTCAGTCGTACAGGAGATGTCCATCGATGAGAAGGTTTTTTCAGCCGTCATCTGTACAAATTTGAAGGTTTCGGACGTTTCGCCTCCTATCCAAGAGGCTTCGTCAGCTAACTAAAGTCTGACTGGTCGTATCAGCCCTATTTATATATCCGTAATGTCCAGACATGGCGGCGCTGGACACAGCTATGATAGGTCCCTACTCTCAGGTTGGGGGGAGCAGAGGACCACTCCCTGTGACCCCACTGATTGTTCCTACATTCCTGACTAACGACTGGCCCATTTGCCCCACTCCCACCGGTATCACCTCATCAGCATTCCGAATGTTGCCTAGCCTGTTTTGCTTAAGCAGGCTATTGTATGAACGATCCAAATTGAACCTCACCGCACCAGACCGGTTTAATGAAGGATTTTGTTGTTTTATAAGAATCGCTTCTTTTACCCCCCTTTCAAACCATCTATGTTCTTTCGCTAAGATTTTAACCTCATTGTCGTCAAATGAGTGGTTGCTAGTTTTTTGGTTGCAAATGTACTGCAGATTGAGGCCCACTTATATTATCCCTGCGATGTTGATAAAGTCTTTTTTTGAGAATTTGTTGAGTCTCCCAAATGTACTGCTCTTTTACAATTTTCATTCTTACAATGTATTGAATAAACTACATTACTTTGTTTTACATTTACTTTATTTTGCTATGATTATAATATCTTGTTTTCTATCCTTTCACACCCCGACCCCCATCCCCTTTCAAATTGCTGCTGCGGACTGCAAATTTCCCCATTGTGGGACGAATAAAGTTTTCTGATTCTGATGATTTTTTTCATCATACGGCATTTAGGATCTACCACATGAAAGATGATGAAGTTGTGTTTCCATGACACAATAGTTGAACAGTTTATCTTCCTAAAAATGTCATAAATATCAATCAAATTCAAGTTTTAGAACGTGTCTTGATACTCTTGGAAACACACACCTAAAAATAATACTTTGACCTGTATCATGTGGTGGGATGGAGGGCAAACATTCAGAAACAAGGCCACATCGTGGGTGGCAAAATGTGCAATCTTTATCCAATGCGCAGCTTGCTTCTTACATAATATGTTTACTATTTGGCTCCTCGTGTATCAAAATGACAAACTAGCTCACAGTTGAGGTTATGGTCAAGATTTCTTGATCAGAAACTCCGAAAGTTGCCTTTTTGGAATGTGCAAAAAGTTCATAAACAAATCAAGCATTCTTTATGACTATGTGACACACTATTCGCTTTAGCACGCAAGAATGTTTCACCAGCGTCAAATCTGCTTCGGGGTTTGATTATGTACACAGGTTAGAGGAGTAGTTTAAGTGGCGGGAGGAATGAGGGGGCAGTCTTTCAAAGTCTTACATTTTCTTTTTGGAGACATTTGTGGTGATGAATTGTTCAGTCAGTGTGCTCTCTTCACCATCATTACGATTTGTTTGGACAGTAGTTTTGGCTCAGACTGCCTTGAATCTACATTGCAATTAGCACATCGTGTGACCACGATACAAACACACCGTTATGCAAACAACATTTACTGGTATGCTTGTTATTCTGTTACATTCCTATTTCTGAGGTATTAATCACGATTACATGAAGCTCCTTGTTCTTTTTTTCTAAACTCATGCTTATGATGATTTTTTTTAAAGAATGGAATAGAACGACTTTGGCTTGCAGAAGAAAATACCTTTTGAGTCAAACATTGTTTTGGGGGGACTTCAGATCATTGGCCCAGTTTGTGTTCAATCACTATCGTGAAGTGAGAGTTGCAAGTGTACCTGCAGAGATTTGACTTTCCCATGAATGCTGTCTTGAGAAGCCCCCAGAGCCTCATTGGCCTCTGACGAATCCGAAACAAAGACTGAGTCGTGCGACAGGGCCTTGCTGCCCAGGCTAATCTTTGACCTTTGGAAAACAGAAAGAAGGGCGGAAAAAAATTCACCAAACCACACAAACCATTTGCCTCCTCTACTTCCACATTTAAAAGAACCATATTGTGGGTTCTTTCATTTTAAAAGTGATGTATCTTTCTTTATCAGAGGAGCCACAACAGGATGTTGCAGTCACACATTTTTTGCTTTTATTTTAAGAAAGGAAATTAAGACTGGCAAGATATGTACATAAAACAAATACAGGAAAAGGCTGTTCCTTATTGCCGTGAGACTGGAAAACCGGGCATGCACACTCAATATTACTGGAAGATCGGGAGATTGACAAAAATAAACTTTCAGGTCATTATCACTGGGTTAAATCTTTTTTTTTGTTCTGCCTTGTAAACACGAAGCATGCCGCTGCGATCATCTATTATTTTAACTTATATGAGAAGGACAATGCTAAAATAATCTATGGTAATTTTGGTGAATGCAATACCCAAGGGTGGATCACTTGATGGTGATATACTGATACTGATACTGATATACTGGTGGATATTGAATCTGTATTGTACATTCGGGCGGGGGGCACGGGGACGGGAAGGCGGGGTTTCAAAAAGTTTCATGTTTGTTATTCAGATACCACATTTGATATTTGTGATATGAAATGTTGATGTTGAATTGTCATCTAAATAGAAATCTAAACTATATTCATGCTTCACTGGCATGATTACACGTTCAGTAAATCCGTATGAGCATGTGCAAATATGTGATCTTACCCCTTCTCCTTCTCTGAACGGGTGAGAGAATTGTTTTTGGAGGTTTTACTAATATCGTCACTTGACTGGCTGCCTTTAAGCTCTGCATGATCCCCCGATGGCTCCTTTTTCTTCTTCCTGACAAAGAAGTTTTTAAAAGTCTGGAACTTGGACTTCTTCTTTCCTGAAGGAACACAAGAGAGAGAAGCATGTTTGTGAACAGGAGCCGTTTGAAACACGCTTGCAGATTTTTGCTCTCGCTGTTGGTTATCTCCTGACTCATTCAAACTAATCCCACCGTGGTATTCTAATGAGGCAATTACACATGCTACAGCTTTATTCACTGACATAATATGAAGTGCAGTTCCAGCAATTTGCCCGTTGGCTATAATAGCCCAGGTAGGCATACAAAGAAAACCCACATGTACAAATGAGCACATAAACACATCGAGCATGGTGGTAAAGGGTTTCTCAAGTGACTGCAGCTCCATTAGCACTGCAGTGGAAAACTGAACAACTCTTTTATAACCTTTTAAACAGCTATAAAGTGCATGTATTCAGAAGAGGACACATGGAGGTGGCGGGGAGTTGGTGCTAATGGTTAAAAGGAAGCTTATGAGACTGATATTTTAAGGTAGAATGAGGGGGTAATTTCATGGAGAAAAAAAAAAGATGTATGAATAATGATTTTCAAAATACATGGTTATTATTGTGATAACCTACCGAATCTTACGGTGTATAAGGTGCACCAGAGTATAAGGCGCACCCCCAATGAATGGTGTATTTTCAAAATGTTCCCTATATAAGGCACAACAGACGATAAGGCGCACATTCAATGAATGAAACTTTTTTTTTTTTTATAAGAGGCTACAGTGGAGGCTGGGGTTATACACTACTTCTTCTATGGGGGGAAATGGAGTCGGTGGTTGCTGACAGGAGTTTTGAGAGCTTTTATAGCCCTCATATTACTTATATATATATATATATATATATATATATATATATATATATATATATATATATATATATATATATATATATATATATAATATATAAGGCACAGGGTCATCTTTTGAAGAAAATCAAGGCTTTTGGGTGCGCCTTATACACCGGAAAATGCGGTAGTTCTCCTCGGTTCACCTTATTCAGAGCAGTGGCTGCCGCAATAAGAAGATAACCATCATATTGCCCTTTCCCCAAAAAATGGTGGCCAAAGGTAGAATAATCATATGTGTGTATTGACGGGTATCGCGCAAGTCCTACAGCTAAGCCAAAGAACTATAAGTTGAGAAGTTCTTTGTGAACCAAGCTGCTTTCATATTTTGCAATGTGTGATGGTGTGAGACAGACAGATACCTGTTGGTCTCTAATATTCAACTTTTGATTTGAAACACAAATGGTCTGACAGTTCCATTCATTTTGGGGGTGGGGGAGTGCACATTACATCACAGACAGCCTACCTCCCTGTCTAATCTGCTGCGTTGGTCAGGTCCTTGAATGAACTAAAAATGCCCTTGGAAATCAGCTCTCAAAGTTCTTCTGGAAGCCAAAATGAATCTCAAAACTTGGTTCATGATTTTATGTATTTCTAACATAATTCGACCAATTCTTACTGTTTTTCTTTAATTCATTTTCCGAACCAGTTTATCCTCAATAGGATTGTACTGGTTGCTGGAGCCTATCCCAGCTGTCTTCGGGCAGTAGGCGTGGGACACCCTGAACCGGTTGGCCGCCAATCGCAAGGCACACAGAAAGGAACAACCAGCCACACTGACAGAGCTCGCACTAGGGACAATTTTGGATTGTTAAATGAGCCTGCGATGCTTATTGTTGGAATGTGAAAGGAAACCAGAGGACCCGGAAAGAACCCACGCAGGCAGGAGGAGAACATGCAAACTCCACATAGGAGGGCTGGAGCTAGAATTGAACCTCTGCACTGTGAAGTTGACGTGACCGAGCCACCCACTTGCTGTATACTTAAAGGACAATCAACGTCACTTTTTTGTTTCTTAACTGACATCAGAAAAACGTTTTATAGCATCTAAAATACCCAAAACATGCAGTATGATATTTTTATTCAAATGCAAAACACCAATAAAAATGACCAAAATCTGCAAAAAATTGAGCTGCGAATTGGGCATTTTCAGAAAGTCCCGCTCCCAGTTCGTGACGTCACACCAAGACGTCTTGCATTGCTTGTGAATCAAAACAATGGCTTCAGATTCGGATAATATGCTTTCTTGTGACACATCCAGTTATGAAGATGATTCAAATAGTTCTGAAGAGGAAAGTATACATGTTTGCAATCGATTAAAGAATTATATGTGCCATTTTGAGGCAACATTGGGGGAAAATCTCTCACCCAAAAAAAAAGAGGCACAAAATGGCGACCTCCAGGGGCCACTTCCGCTTCCACAGGCTGATAAATTCCTTATATGGAGCTTGGATGCCCTCTTCTGGCGGCTTTTGGGTGCAACACGGTTCTCAGACCAAACATGTACAGCAAAATACATTGACGTGATGGAAGGACTGCGACAATGTGTCTTTTTTCGGTCAGGGGGCGGTCCTTTCGTGACGTCAGGTACGGACTCGTCACCAACTCAAAAACAAGACTTCCTGAATATTCAGAGCGAGTCTTAAAACATAAAATATAGCTATATGCGGTGGAATCTTATTAAAATACGCTCAGTAGAAGTCATTTGAAGCCATTTTACAAATTATGGACACAACTTGTCCGGAGACGTCCGTTGTCCTTTAAGTCTAATTGAATTCCAAACATATTTTATATCAGAGAATCCTTGAGCATTCCTTAGTGTCTTGATTGAACTAAATGAAAATATGTTTGGTATCTGAGGACAGGAGATGCAAGTGTTGTCAAACAGTATTTCACACACTTTATCCAAGCTATTTTTGCGTAAAAAAAAATAAAAAAATGTATTTTTCTACATCATTACTGTGTACTGGCAACCATTTCTCATTATCCTTGTCTGTCAACACCAAGTGAACTGTTTTACCTGTACGTCTGTGTAAGCTCTCAGTCGTACAGGAGTGGTCCTTCGATGAAAAGGTTTCTTCAGACGTCATCTGTACTTCTTTGAAGGTGGCGGACGTTTCGCTTCTTATCCAAGAAACTTCGTCAGCAAACTAAAGTCTTACTGGTAGTTTAGGCCCTATATATAGTATCCCTACTGTCCAGACATGGCGGTGCTGGACTCTGCTATGATAGGTCCCTGCTCTCAGGTTGGGGGGAGCAGGAGTCTACTCCCTGCAGCTCCACTGATTGTTCCTATTGTTCTGACTAACGACTGGCTTGATTGCCCCACTTCCACCGGTATCACCTCATCACTATTACAATACATAGGATTAGTAATACTGATGAGGTCGGATATATATATATATATATATATATATATATATATATATATATATATATATATATATATATATATATATATATATATATATATATATGAGGTGATACTTATGAGGTGGATAGTGGGGCAATCAGGCCATATATATATATATATATATATATATATATATATATATATATATATATATATATAATCCTATGTTGCCTAAGCAGGCTATTGTATATATATATATATATACAGTCGTTATATATATATATATATATATATATACAGTAAAGTCTCGTTATATCGATATTCTCGGGAGTCGGAAAAAATATCGATATAACCGGACTATCGATATATCCGATCCTGCGGCATGTAAATTTTCTCCTTGCGTTCATAGAAATAGTATCGTAATAAGCAGTACTATCGATATAACCGATATCGATATAACGAGACTTTACTGTATATATAGGGCATAAACTACCAGTAAGACTTTAGTTTGCTGATGAAGTTTCTTGGATAAGAAGCGAAACGTCCGACACCTTCAAAGAAGTACAGATGACGGCTGAAGAAACCTTTTCATCGATGTTCCATCTGTACTTGAGGAGCTTCCAGCATGCTCTTGATGAGGCTTCATAGGCTTTTCAGCAATTTAAAACTGAAAGTAAGCTGGAAACACTATCAGGTACTTTAATTCCGCTATTTCAGGTGCAATATACCACTCAGGTACACATTTTACACAGAGACCACTCATATCCTGGAAGGTCAGCCTGAGTGACGTTTTACCCAATTTCAGACTTTCTTTCACTGCCATGATGACTTACACACACACACGTTATCATTTCACTCCATGGGAATTTACCAACAGCAGGAAAACTATGACCTTTGACAAGACATAAAAAACTAAAAAGGGGCGTTAAGCAGATCAACGCCGACATTGCATCAGCGTGTGTAAGGAGTGATACTATGAGGTCATGTTGTATCTGAGAGCAGTTGGCTTCATGACTTTCAAGCAACTGGAAGGACAATTTGTCATAAACAAGTGTCAGGAGAACAGCCTAGAATGACATTCGGAGTTCTAAATACACATTTCATAAAACAAGATTTAACACATCAAAATGTGTTCTTTCTTCTTGATTGGCAAAGGTGTACTATACATTTTGCAGGTAAACTGTATCAAAATGAATGACTGGATAGATCAATTAATGTCAATCGTAATTCAGTCAGATATACACTGTGAAATTCTACACTCGTGGACCTACAATCATCAATTCTTCACAAAAAAATAAAAGTTAGACTCTATGCAGCCCAGTTAGTGTGCTATGGCCATTCAGAATACCAGCAATTGGCCACCACTGCTCCAAGCCCTCTACTTCGGCAGATCCAATCGAAACACAGAACATTCTATTTGACACTAAAGGGAGATAAGTCACCTGTTTACTTCTCAGACTGGAGCCAAGACAAACACAAGAGGACATGCTGTGACACTGCCTCCTTGTTCCGATCATATCATCAGTGTATGTTGTTTATCTCTGTAACAATGTGATGTGCTTGGGTATGAGCGATGATATTCACTTTCTCTGCTTCTTCATTTCCTGCTTTCAGCTGCAGAAAGGCCAACCTAAATATATAGAGTGGCCGTGCAATCTCTGATGTGTGTGACACTGAGAAAGCAAAATTTACATTCAATATAATATCGTGGGGGGTGGTCGACTTGTTAGCATGTCGCCACACCGTACAGAGATCATAGGTTCGATTCTGGGTTCTGACCTTCCTGTGTGGAGTTTGTGCCTGCCACATTAGATAAACATGCATGGTAGGTGTGAGTGTGAGGGCGAATGGTTTTTTTGTCTATGATTGGCTGGCTACCAGTTCAGGGTGTCTCCAGTGTCTGCATAAAGACAGTTGGGATAGGCTTCAGCATGTCCCGCCACCCTCCTGAGGATAAGCGGATAATGGATGGATGGATAATGTCCAGTTGAAAATATCCCCAGCTGTTCTATTAATCTGTAGCACGTGCTCCTAACGCACATACAAGATGATGAACAGGATGACAATTATTGTAAAAAAAAAAAAGAACAAAACAGACTGCTACCAAGGAACAATGCCAGGACGCGTTGACCAAAAAACATTCAATTATTTCATTTTTCATTCATTCATTCATTTGTTTGAAGAAAAACAATGATTGACTCTCAAATAACATGTACCCTATCCAGTTAGTTGCAGGGAAGATCTTGAGCATCATACTTTCACACTTACATTGACAATAATGGTGAATTTAGCATAATCAAGAAATATTAAATATTTCGAGAGAGATAAAAACACAAGAACAACCGAAGCCAAGATTCAAACCCAGAACTATACCCAGAACTTTACGATATGTTGTGTTGACTGAACGAATATACCTGAGCACTCTTCAGCAACCTCAGCAGGCTCTTGATTGACCATCACATCTGGCGGTCCGGATGCCATGGCGGCAGGATCACTGCTGGAAAAGAAATGAGTACAGAGAGCCACTTATTTATTCAATCGAAACATAAATATTTGAAGCCATATATGTAAGTTATCCATAGGATAAACATCCATTTGTATTCGCACATCATCGTACAGTACCTCATATAATGTCGCTGCCTACCCACAAGTAAAGGAACCACAGTCACACGATTACAATGCGTGAAAGTTACAATGCGATGTAATTCAAGTGAAATATGTGTCTTGTGGCTGGATGAGACAAAACTATTTTTAGTTACGATGAGGAATTTCTATTTTTACTCCAATCCAAGAACCTCAAACAAAACTGCACAATCAAGTTCAAATAATTTAATGCCAGGGGGGCATCCCAGCTATATTTACATGCTCGTCTGCTGCTGATGCCCATATACTGTAGCTCAGCCATGTACGGGAAAACAGGCCTGTATATGAAGTACCTACAGTATCTCTTCAAAAGTTAATAATTGATGTCACACCAGGAGGTTTGTACCAGGTGACAATATGGCCACAAAAGGTTGCAATGGTAGAGACTGCAATGCTGTGTCATCACTATTACAGTTTTTAGGTTGACATCAAAGACAAACTGCCAATTGACGTGATGTTTTTAAATCCCTCTTTTCTTGCCACTCGATATGTTATAATATTTTGGGTATTCAGGAAGCTGATCATTAATGAATCACGAGAGTAAAAGATAGAACCAAAATATGTGTATCCATCAAAAAGAATGAGTTCTGGTAAGACAACGTTTCATACAATGCATCGGTCCTTCAAATATATGTGTTGTGAAGCATTCTTTATCTCTATGGCTTTCAGATATGGAGAAATTAAATTGCAAAGGTGACAATTCCATTATTGATACATTTTGGGTGCTATTTGAATCACATAATCCAAAACCTCATTGAATAAAAAGGAGGCCTTTTTTGATTTATTTTATTTGAAACAGATGCAAATGTTCAACTTGTGATTTCTTGCTCTACTGTTGAAAAAACAAATACAACTTTTAGACTCTTCCCAAGTCGACCATGCTCGCCATTATGCTTGTGTCTGTTTTGAAGGGTGTTTCTCTGTTCCCACTACGTAAGCAGCGAACATGTTTCATCTATGTTTAGATTGTTGCAGCGAATTGAACATTCTGGAGTTTGTCAACACAAAGATAGCTTTTCTACAACAACCAATATCACCAACCCCTTTCCAAAAACCCTTTTCCCCATTCTGCACAGCAGAAAGTATTATTAGAAACAATTTGGGTTTAAAATACATTTTATCTAGTCACACAGACATATTATCAGTCATGACCTCCGCATGGAGTTGAAAACAGGAAACAATAATGTTCTGAGGAAAGACCATGATGGAGGCTCAGTAACATGAGTGCAAGGCAAAAATGGTACACAGTATGTAAAGCATTGACAATAACTACTGCAAAATGGGTATACGTCAAAGTCGTCAAAGTCAGATATATTGTCAAATATGCTAATATGCATGACATACAGCACAGATGAAATTAATGTCCTCTCGGACCCAGCATGCAAGACACTAATAGTTATACATGTATAACTAGAGAGTAGTGACAGACCAATAGGCCTATATTTTGCATTGTTTGGATATAAAAAAGAATGATGCCGTATGATGAACCAAGTAAACGAATTCCAAGAAAAGTGTGTGAGTGTGTGCGTGTGCGCGTGTCTTTGTGTTTGAACATTCATATGTGTTAAACCTCACTTTTTTGGATCTAATATTTTTGTGACATCATATCTAAATTTCATACAAAGGGCCATAAGGGAACGTCTATATACAAATTAAATCAAGCCAGAGGTCTGTCCCAGCTGATCACTCCAATACTTTTCCCGGTGTCTTTTCTTAATGCCCTTACATAAAAATAAAGCTAAGTGAAATGAGCTGCATACACTTGTTTTGTTTAGGTCAGAGTACTCAATGCATATTTTGAAAGGCCTTTTGGGGCTTCAAATGACTAAAAAGACATGTAAAAGAAAGATTGCTGGAATGTGAGATAAAGTAGCAGCTGCTAATATTGAGAACTCAGGACATTCATTGAACAGATCATCTGGTTGAGGGAATCATCATTTCTATTTAGTTGAGTCATGAGAGCAGGATCCAAATCCTGTTCTAAGAAAGGACCGACTGTACCCCACAATTTTCTATCCTGCCCAGACAATTTAGTCTGTCGGAAGTTGTTTTCAGTCTTAAATACTTAAATATTTTCTTAAAAAGTGGTGGGATTCTCTCCGTTACATCCGTCAGTGACTGACTCTTGATGCATGTCTATTTGTCTTGGTTGCATAATTTTTATGTTAAAAATCCAAAGGGGTGCAAAAATGAGTAAAATCAATTTTATATTTGGAACGTTTCGTTGCGATTAGGAAAAATAAGACAACCCTAGAGCCAATGCCCACAAAGAAAAAGAAAGGTGCATTTTACAGAAAATACACAAAGACCTGTTTGAAGTCTGGATTTGCGCTGACGTCTTAACGAAACCTGCTCTGTACAATATGCTGCGAGCAGCTCTCCAACATCTCAATGAAGTCTTGAAAACGGATTTGTCAACAAAGTGCCTCCGCAGCATCATACTTGTTGGCGAATCATATTGCAAGTGCTAAAAAGTATGTCATTCAATATTGGTGAAAAAAATACAACGGCATTTGTGTTTAATGCAGGAGCTTTGTCATATTTATGCCACATTTAGTTTAGGTGTGTTCAGATATTTTTTTTACGCCATAAGTCCTTAGTACTGTGCAGTCCAAGAAATTCCCAAGGTCGCATAGCCTTCTTTTCTGTGGAAACGTCAGAGACCTGGCGGTCAAAATGACTGACCTTCGCCCGCTTCCAAACGGCGACATCCTCCGTTTCATTTATGACACAGATGGGGGATGATGAAGAATAACAAGGGAAGAAAGAAGATGAGCAGTCACGATGCGGTCATTCATGAAGAGCAAAGGAAATGACAGAAAGCAATCCTAAGAGAAAACAGTGGTGGGAAACTAAGGGAGAAAGAGCAGGAGAGGAATGGGGGTCAGAGATGGGATTGTGGGAAAGAGAAGTGTGGAAGAAAAACAAAAGGCAGTTAGATAAACTGACAATCAGGAAAACGGAAAGCAGATGAACAGTAAACAGAAGAGACATTTAAGCACAGAGCACCAGTGTGTTTTTGAACCAAACATGGTTAAATTCCTTTTCCATCCCTTTACACTGACCATCGGACCATTTTTTCAAACTGCCTTTTGACTACCTCGGTGTCTTGTGTGTGAAGTCCTGGCATGGGATGGCATGTTCTAGTCGAAGCAGAAATTTGCCGGCTTATCAGGTATAACCGAACACAATGTGTCATTGAGCATCACTTTCAGGTCTAACATCTGAGACCCACACCCTTTGTGTACTTTGCATGCAGAGGATATTCAACACTGTCAGGCAAAACAATATACAGTAAAGTCTCGTTATATCGATATTCAAGGGAGTCCGAAAAAATATCGATATAACCGGGACTATCGATATATCCGACCCTGTTTGCATGTAATTTTGTCCGTGCGTGCATAGAAATAGTATCGATATAACCGGGACTATCGATATATCCGATATCGATATAACGAGACTTTACTGTATTTAAGGAGGCTGACAGCAAACAAAATAAACAATTGACTGCAATGACTGCGGCAACACGGAATGGGCCAATTAATAGCAACATTAGCATGTGCACTGTATGTGCATTTTCTTTTATCACCTCCTGTGGCGTATCCTCAAATGTTAAAAATGTGTGGCAATGTCCAATGAGTGAGTTGCGGTGGTTGAGCATGGATGAACGGATTATCTAGAACCTCAAATTTTCCTAGCAATTTTCCTCGCATTCGACCAGGATCGGACAACTTCAATGATATCTAAAAATTTGCCTCTCCCGGCAAATTGGCGTTTTCATGTTTATTATGTTTGTTAAAGTCATTATAAGTGCCTTGCATGCTGAGTCCGAGAGGACAGTAATTTCATCTGTGCTGTATGTCACGCATTTTAGCATATTTGACAATATATCTGACTTTGACTTTGAAAACAATTAGTCTTGTGAAATATTTCAAGCCAAACACACATCACTGGGAATTTAAAGGGCGAATGGGAGAAAATACTGAAACAAGAGTAGGCAGCAAATTAGAGTAATGAGTATGAGGCCTTGGGTGGGCCGGCAGTGGGGGGCAGAAAGGAAGGGAGGATAAAGGTGGCATCAACTTGGGGACAAGGGGGGTCAAGCATACATGTGTCGTTGCGATAGACATAGAAAGGGCTCAGCTCGTACAACAGAACCCTTGGGAGCCATTGTTGCACCACTGTCTCCTGGTCCGTTGGGGGTTTGGTTTTTAAGATGCCTGTCGAATAACTTGGAGTTATTTAAAGATGAATTCAATGTTCTCTCAAAATCGTGATAGTGTCAACATAGTATTACTGAACTGGAACACACCATCACTTGTCTAGGCAAGTGAAAATGTGTACACGTTTGTGCCAGAACTCTTACGCAACAATGGATTAGCACATCAATGGCTGGCTTGATTAGGCAGATAAAACAACACCCATTGACAGTGTCACACATGGCCATGCAACGAGTACGGCATGCCTCAGGGCAGTGGGCCAAATGAGATCATCAAAACTTGTCCTGAGGTGAGAGACATGTTCAAATTCCGACAGAACAGGCGAATGTGTGCAAATAAATGGTCGAACGGGCGTAGCTTGATCTTATGGCCCATGCCTGAATGACGTAACACAAATCCAGTCTAATTCCATTTAATTCCTCAATGAAACCACTGTCACCAGACTCATTGCACCACAGACGCACCAACCACACTTCCAGGCTGACTAAGACAACAGCGTATGTAAGAACATTTATCTGGACACCAAAGTATATGTGCCACTTTCTAAATCTGAATTTAATAAAAACACTGTCCAACTTTAAGGTTTGCTATTGCCTCATTCGATGAGGTGATGACAATTGATGACACAACCAAAAACAGCAAGGTGCCAAATACTCTTGCCCAGAGCACTATACCGAGCGTTACCTGAAAAAAGATGCAGAAGAAATGGTGTCGAGGGGTGAAGCGAGTGACGCTTTTCAATTTGAAGCTGAAATCTGAGTGTTAAAGTGACCCACATGGTCAACTAAACAAAGTGTTGATCAATGTTCTTATTGACTACAGTCAACACGCTGGGGAGTTTTTTGTGAGGTAAATAATTCTCAAAGATGCTGAGGAATGTATTTCTTTTGAGGGGAGAGTAAAATGTTAACTTTTTCTTGATGCTAAACATTTTCCCCATGCTGTTTCTTTCCAAATGGTGCTGACACTGAACAAAGGGATTAAAACATCATAACAATATGCAGCCTTCAGTACTTGTCCTATGGTCGTATGCAAAATGTCTAGTCCATACACAATGCCACATAGGTTTATCGTACCTCTCGCTTCGAAGATCAAAATAAAAGATCACCCAACTTTGCAATTACAGTAAAGTCTCGTTATATCGATATTCAAGGGAGTCCGAAAAAATATCGCTATAACCGCGACTATCGATATATCCGACCCTGTTTGCATGTAATTTTCTCCGTGCGTGCATAGAAATAGTATCGATATAACCGGGACTATCAATATATCCGATATCGATATAACGAGACTTTACTGTAATAACTTCCTACATTGTGCTTCATGCTGCCAAAGATCTGAATTGCATGTTTTCCTTATGCTGCATTCGACATACAAAGCAAATTGTGGCCCTGGATAGCAAGGCCAGATGAGAAGTGAAGCAGCGTAAGCGCAGATGTATTCAGCTTGATCATGTGGCGTTGGGGACTCAAAGATCAACCACAAGTCTTCAATTTAAAAAGAGAGGGTGGTGATGCAAAAGGGACGTGGGGAAAAAAGACACAAGACTCGGAGCGTAAACGGGTAGATATGCAACAAAGGCACTTGCTCCATTTTAAGACATGCGTACTAGTAACATGGCACAACTTTAACATGTAATTGTGCCTCCAAAATCACAGTTACCTTGTAAAAAAAGGACTAATTTAAAACAATGGTATCCATTTTAAGCAATTTAAATTCAAACCCTGCTTTGGGCGGTAAAAGACAGACTTGGATATTGAGTCCATTGTTGCATTGACTGTACTGTAAAAATAAATAAATAAATACAAATGTATAAATAAAAAAATAATAAATCCATGAATACGATATGACACGCAAAATTGTTCACAGAAAGAAAAATCTTGCAAGAACACCAGCTTTGTTTGTGCTCAAATAAACAGACACAAATCTCACATTCAGTCAAATTGCAAATACATTACATTTTTCACAATACAGCAATTTGTTATCGATCATGGAGATAACAAACATTCTCGGTTTTTGTGCCATGAGGGTCTGGCCTGTTGAGTGGCATGCGGGTTCTCGAATCTGAATGTAGAGTTGGCTAGCAGTTAACTGGTTAAACAGTTCTCCACTCTGCTTGTTGAGTGACGATGTCAGATGAGGCCGTCGGCAGGTCATCGAAAGAATGTGCTTCTGTTTACTGCGTTTTGTTATTGCAATTGAAAGTACACCAGTGATTATTCCTCCAACTACATTCCCTGTAAACTGCCCATTTTTGAAAAGATTTTAGAGATTCAAATTGTTCTATTTAATGGTTGTAGGCTATCACAAATTATTTAACAATGTTTATTTAACAGTAGACGAACATTTTTATAACTTAAGCTATTTGGACTTTGCTAGAGGCACATTGCACTTTAGCCTGTTTTATTAACCAAAACTTTGGACATTCTCAGTCTTGTGCGCACTCTTTTGATATGTGAGTCTCCACTCACAGCGCGTGTGAAAAAACATCATTTCAGAAATGTGTCTATGATTAATATATGGCAACATTTTATTGGGCCACTCTATATATTCTATATACAGTATCGTATACTGTATAAATAATTTATAGGGTGGGCCAATAAAATGTATACACACAATGTATACACACACACATAGACATAGAGAAAGCTCACTTTGGTATGACAGAAACATAATGAGAATGTGTCACCCAGTTATTACTTCACCATCTTGCCCCTTTGTTCTTCTGCTCATTCGCTCTTGGAAACAGGAATCTTTGACCAACACGCTTCCTCTTCAGGTGCTCATCAGACTGTGACTAAAGGCAATATCTATCCAATGTATGTTATTCTTGGAATTCAACTCGTAATTGTGCTATTAAAAATACCTGTGAGATGCGTTTTGAACAATCAAGGTGATCATTTTCATTTTGAGGATGTTTTCCACATTTGTAATCCAACAGTCACAAGGCAGCTTTGGGCCACAAGTTGAGTCTTTCATGCCTACACCAAAGTGAACTAGTGAAAGCCTGACTAGCCGCAGGGAAATCACTCAATTGGAAATTTGAGGAATTTGCCAGAGAGGATATCCTGAACCGTGTTCAACTTCTCACTGGAACAATAACACAAGCTTTTAAAATGTCTTCCACCAGGCACAGTACTTTGTAAAATGAAAATGCTGTGTACATTTCAACCTCTCTCTTATCTTGATGCAATAGCGTACTTGAAAAGTTCTTCAATCGCAGTTTGGAATGATCAAGGGCACACATGCATTTCCAAACCGTTGTTAGGTTTGGGTATTTTCTCATTCAGCAGCTCCATCCACCACATTCTCTTCTCCTACACCCCCCTCACCCTCATCACAAACACTCCCCTGCTTCAAATGTGAATGTGTTCTTAGCAACGGACCTTACAAGGACTCCAGACAGAACCTGACCAAACATTGTCATCCGTCACGCTGCCCTGTCTACACTACATTCAGTGACATCTGCACCATTCCTATTAAATAAACTAAGCCCATAACTGCTGCAGTGGGCTTCTGCTTGTGCAGTACAAGCAAAAAAAAATATCTATATAACATTGGAAAATGAAACTAAATTCTTAACCATGTGTTATAGATGACCGCCCATGGACATAAATACACATTAATTATGCCTTATCACAATTCGCCCATGGACATAAATACACATTAATTACACCTTATCACAATTTAACACACACACACATGCACATGCAAACACACACGCACGTGCGCACGTGCGCACACACACACACACACACACACACACACACACACACACACACACACATACACACACACACACATGAAGAAAATATTAAGCAGCTTTGCTTGATTATGAAAAAAGTAATAATGCTGGCATAAGCAGACCCATTCATTGAAGAATTGTCTGGGCTGTGTTTATTAAGCTGATTTTTGTGGTCCATTTTAGGAACAAATTCATCTGGAACTACCTCATGTCCAATTTGTTTGTGTCAGCGGTGAAAGAACTCAAAAGTAAAATAGGCTTGTGTTTCAAGAAAAAAAGAGGAGGAAAATCAGGCTTTTTTTGTTTTATCCACTGGAGTAAGAGCATCATTTTCTGACAGTATTATGCCAATTGTGACTGTGTTGTAATGTGTTGCACTGATTGATCAAGGAAAGAGACTCAAATTACCATCCCTCAACTGAGTAACTATCCCATTCAAATCGTACTGTACACTTTTGGACAAAAAAATTAAACAACATATTTGAAGTATAACTGTATAAAATACTGTTTTCTCACACCTAAAATGAATACAAATGAGCAAAAAAGTAATTCTTTCAAGCAGGTTACAATGCTATCTCGGTTAAACTGACCCCCTCAGTATGTGCTCCCTTTCTCTCAAAGTGCCACATCAAACTAAACATGTTTGTCCATGTCACTTACGCCAAGTGAACCCTAACGCTGACATTGTTGTTTTGTCATGAAACTGAGAGCTAAAATCAAGAAAGGCCAAATGGTAAGCAGTGCACACCACATCCAGTATCAAAATTGATGCTTGACTGTATCTTAAGTATCTCAAAGTGCTCATTATGTGAAACCTCTGTGCTCCGATCACACTGCCAAGCCCAGTCAAGTGCTATATATACTGTGTAACCAAATCAAAGCATGGGATGTAAATCACTGAGGGATTTGAGCAAGATCCAAAGCAAGCCATCAAGTAAGCAAGAATATGACTGATGCTGAGTCATTTTCATCATTGTTATATGCTACACGCCCCCTCCCCCACAAAAAAGCAGGCTCATTTTAAAAATTGTGTCACCAATCGTTTACTCACAGCATAAAAAACAAAGACAGTCCATCAGCTCTGAGTCATCCAGCTGACTGTCAGTGCCAACTACGGGTCATCGACTGTCTCAACAAAGACAAACAAAAGCTTTCATTGGGCAACATTCTGGAACAAAAAACGATTCAACGCTATGGATTGACAACATGCCGTACCAAATTAAAGCCAGCGCTCAATAAAGTGGAATTTTTCTAACAGAGAGCAAAAAAAAAATTACTCTCCAATTCACTCCTGCTCATGTATGGCCATGCCATCCATTTTTTGGTAGATGAAAATGAAAGAGACAAAATTTAGGAAGAGACAAACATCTTATTCTGGTGACAAACATGGATTTACAAATGAAAAGTGACGCTTACTTTTTGCTCTTGAAGCATCCATACATTCCGGCACTGCTGTAGAATGATTAAAATCTTGGTACTAATAATGAAAGATGTCTTTCTGCCATGTGCAACAGCAGACACTCTTAAATCCCCTTTCAATTTCTGAAAAGCAATGACTTCTCTCTGTCTTGAAGAAAATTTGGCTGTATGTGTGCCCCGTGTGTGTGTGTGTGTGTGTGTGTGTGTGTGTGTGTGTGTGTGCACATAATTCTCATCACAGTCAATCCATCCTCTGAGGTTCCTCCTACTTATAGGACTTCACTAGAGTCAAATTACATACAGAATTCCCTTTAACCAAATGTTGGCCAAATAAAAAAAAGGGAGGGGGGTTCTAGAAAGCAAGCCAAACTCTAGCACTCAAGTATGTGCATGCACGATAACACAAAAACATTCGTTCTTAACATATGAGTCGATATTCGGTGAGTCTTTCAAAACAGTTTGTCTGTTTGTTTTGTTTTGTTTTGCGAGCGATTCTCCAAGGGTTACAGTACTACATGTTGACCTAAAGGTGAAAGTGTGGACTACATGACTAAAGAGATGACTGATGTTAAGCAGATTCCTTAGTTATCAAGTAGACAGGATGAATTTAGTACAACGATTAAAGAGATGACTGCTGCATGCCTCTTTCCTCTTGTCATGGTCACCATGGATGGTAATGCTGCAGAGTGAGGAGGGCAGCAGGAGGGAACAGCGCGAGACTGCGCACTTTACTTCCTCGAGTCCACTCTCCTCTGTCTTCTTCAATTGTTTATTTTACAAATTCTATTGGCTTGGAACTTATTTATAGAGTTTAACTTTCTGTGGGTCTTACTGTCTTCAGTGTCGCCGTGAATGAAATGGGTAAACAATGTGGAAGCTAAGGTCATTTTGAAAAATGGGTTTTTCATTGGTTAGTGCTTTTTAACTCATTCACTGCCAGATGGGCAACATTTTGTCCACTCCAATGCCACGGTTTTTGTCATTGCCACTCGAATTCCAGGACCCACAGAATATAGGACTACATAAACATTCAATGCAGCGCAAGAAACCTTAGACTCACTTCTTTCATCAGGAAAAAAGAGTTAATTCCTAAATTATAAGGGTCTGGAGTTATATGAGCTTGACATGAGGGTGGCTGTCCAAAATGCAATGCAATATATACATATTGGTTTCTATACCAGGGCGGCCCAGTAGTCGAGTGGTTAGCACACCGGCTTCACAGTGCAGAGGTCGCCGGTTCGCGTCCCGGTCCGGCCTCCCTGTGTGGAGTTTGCATGTTCTCCCCGGACCCGCGTGGGTTTTCTCCGGGTCCTCCGGTTTCCTCCCACACTCCAAAAACATGCATGACAGGCAGATTGACCACACCAAATTGTCCCTAGGTGTGAGTGTGAGAGTGACTGTTGTATGTCTTTGTGTGCCCTGCGATTGGCTGGCAACCAATTCAGGGTGTCCCCCGCCTCGTGCCCGAAGACAGCTGAGATAGGCTCCAGCAACCCCCGCGACCCTAATGAGGAATAAGCGGTACGGAAAATGAGATGAGATGAGGTTTCTATACCGCTTTAACAACAGCTGAAGCTGGAATAAAGCACTGACATGGGCAAAATGGAAATGCTGCCCCCTTGTGGAAGGGAAAAAACATAGCCAGAGGCCATGGCCAACGCTTTACCGGCACCCAAACAAGACAAAAGCAAAACCCGAACAAATTTGAGAATGGTGCTCTGTAATGTTTTCAATTCCCGAATAAATTCGTGAATGGCAGTGAATGAGTTAACATGGGTTCGATCGAACCTCTGCCAGGGAGGTTAAGGCAAACCCGACTCATCAAGTCAATTAGTTATGGCACGGTCACCTGGCTATCACTGGCTGGTTCATTTTCAGCTGAATTAAAAAAAAGGATACTTATGTCTTGACATTTATTTAGCTTTTTTTATGTATTGAACTTGTAAAAAAAAACATTATTATTTTATGGATTGGCTAAGAACCACTGCTGTAGATGTATTATAAATCCACTTATGTATGATTTTTTTTCTTCTTATATGTACACATTCATCAACTACACAGGGGATACACCTGCCTTTCCAAAGCCACACATTTTCTCAAATTTTGATGGACGTTGACATGCTCTACTTTCATATAATGGGTTTCCATTGTGAAGAAAAAAAATCAATATTGCGCCTTGTATTGATGACTAAATGTCAGTAATGGGTCTTCCATTCATTTTGAAGCCGAAAGGGGACAAAAGTGGAATGAGCTGGAGGTGTATTGTGGTCATCCATTTAACACAGAGGCTTGACAGCCTCATGTTACTTACTCATTTGATCTGTCTGATCAAGGGGCCAAGAGGCTGCAAACGGCCCATTGCAGCTGATCACAGTAAGTAGGCAGCTTACAGTAAATACCGACAGCAAGTACAGCTCCGCAGGCTTATCGCTCTCTACATTTGTGTGTGTGTGTGTGTGTGTGTGTGTGTGTGTGTGTGTGTGTGTGTGTGTGTGTGTGTGTGTGTGTGTGTGTGTGTGTGTGTGTGTGTGTGTGTGTGTGTGTGTGTCTGCGATGTGACATGACGCTTGATCGCAATCTGACTGGTTGCTTGATCCTCCCATGGTGGATCCTTTCAGATGATGATGATGATACTAGTGCAACGTGTTCGACCAGAATTCCTTGTGTGTTCTACATACTTGGCAATAACGATGATTCTGATTCTGATGCATGAACATCCTTCTCAAAAGATGGGACAATTTTAACAAACTGGCAAATTTGCAGAGATTATTATTGGGTGGTTTTGGTTCAGAATAGGCAGATTTCAATTTGGTAGGTCAACATTTCCATGTTGGAGGATTAGCGAGCTTTCAAATGGAAAGAAGATTGTGGAATAAAGCCGCGTTGACCAACGGCTCATCAAACTTGGTCTAGTGACAAAAATGCAGTGCTAAATGTGAAAAGGCGCTGGAAATTGGAACAACACAAGTAACAGAAGAGTTAAATTGGGGAAAATGTCACAATCCAAACATGCTCGAACTTAATCTGGTCTGCATTATTCCTTGAACATAAATTATACGTGAGTGTTTCAATCGCGCAATCTCCAATGTGTGTTCGGGACAAAACTGCCAATAAAAAAAATGGCTCGTACACACTGTGGAAAGCAGAATGTTGGCAAATTTCCGACGAAAGAAAAAGACACAAGCATCATCACAGCAGGAAAATAGCAGTAGCTGGCAAATATGAGCAATATGTCATTAGAGCAGTGATTGGGTTCGGTCTCAATTGGTCTCAATTGTTGTGCTCAATTGTAATTGAGCACATGTCAATTACCGTATTTTCCAGTGTACGGTGTAAGGCGCATCGGATTATAAATTGCACCCTGAATGAATGGTGTATTTTCAAAGTTTTTCCATATATAATATGCACAGGTGTATAAGGTGCACCTTGAATGAATGAAAAAGAGGTTTTCCAAATACAGTAAAGTCTCGTTATATCGATATCGGATATATCGATAGTCCCGGTTATATCGATACTATTTCTATGCACGCACGGAGAAAATTACATGCAAACAGGGTCGGATATAGCGATAGTCCCGGTTATATCGATATTTTTTCGGACTCCCTTGAATATCAATATAACGAGACTTTACTGTATAGGGCACACCATATTTTAAGGGGCTACAATAGAGGCTGAGGTTATGTACGACTTCTTCTACAGGGGGAAATTGAGTTGGTGGTTGCTGACAGTCGTTGCGATACGTGTTGTGGCTCAATGTTACTTCACATATAAGGCGCACCTGCGTACCAGGCACAGGGTTATCTTTTCAAGAAAATGAAGGCTTTTTGGGTGTGCCTTATACCCCAGAAAATACAGTAGTTATGACAGCGGGTTGCAAACCAATCACAGTTGCACACAGAGACGAACAACCATCCACACTCTCAGTCACTCCTACGATCAATTTGAAGTCTCCAATCAGCCGGCCGGAAAACCCACCTTTGCCCAGGCAGAACATGCAAACTCCACACAGGAAGAACGGAGCTAGAATTCAACCTGGCACCTCTGCACTGTGAAGTCAATGTGATAAGCACCGCCCCTTTCATTTATTTAGTCAGCATTTATTCATTGTTGCTCATTGAAAAATCACCATAAATTCGAAGTGAGTGGCAAAATGAGTGAGCTTGCTTTGCTATACACACAATGTGAAAAATGTACACATATATACGTTCTACTTGATCTGTGCTTTGGATGCTCCCTTTCCTCACTTTGATTGACTCCAGATGGGAAGCAATACTACACCAGAATGGCAGCGCGTAAAACGAAGTCTTTTGCCAAGACTAATAACCAACCGTACATACATGCGGCTCTGTCACTAAAACAACACATTACTTTTTTTTCTCGAATGTTGCAAATAAAAGTCAATGACATGTTAACCACATTGCAGTCTGGCTTTAGTTACTTGAAAGTAAGAAAGTAGGTCACAGCATGGTGGTGCATTGGCTCCTAGAGAGCACAATAATACTTGGGTACACAGCAAGGCATTAAAAACACATTGTGCCACTAGAAATCATTCAGTGCCCCCAAATGTTTTAACTTTGTAATTTGTTCTGAACTGTGCAGTAATATCGGCTAAAATCACGTTATTAGTTGACAGAGTAGTTGAACAAAATCACAGAATGCCACCGTCAAGAGTCAAGTACAATGGACTCTGTGACCAATTTCAAATTAGGCCAAATCCACATGTTAAGTAATATAAAACCACTCAGAAAGTTTGAAATATTAACAAACCTGAGGTTGACCAGTGTCATGGAACAAGCTGACTCCGCCC
The DNA here is from genome assembly GCF_051943395.1 of Hippocampus bargibanti. Taxonomy (NCBI): domain Eukaryota; kingdom Metazoa; phylum Chordata; class Actinopteri; order Syngnathiformes; family Syngnathidae; genus Hippocampus; species Hippocampus bargibanti. The sequence continues at coordinate 13,405,991 of NC_142735.1, forward strand.
ACAGTAGATAAAATACTAGTGATCGTAGTTGATTCATGCAAAGATGTATGATATTTCAAATATTTTGGTGAAATGACAAGCCGAGTTAAGTTGGAGACATTGACGGGATTCCCATTAGGATAATTGATCCAACACAGTGCACTACTATGCCCACGGGCAATGACATTAGTCTCACAAGTCCCAAGGCTATACCACAGTGAGCAGATCTGAAAGCAACTCCTCAAACATAAAAAAAGTGCCTCTGGCATCATCACCATGTGGATCCTCTTCCATGTATCAAATATCTCCGATGTGTGAGTTGATGTTTACTTGTGGTTTTTTTTGTTTTTTCATGGCTCAAAGCGCAACCAAGTGTAAGCAGGTCTTGTTCCCCTTGGATATGTACAAGGGTGCATATTTATCAGTTATGTGACTATGTGTTTATAGAGCCAAGAGGAATGTCGGTCAAGTGAGTTTTCCCCTTGGAAGAAAAAAAAAGTGGATATTGGTATTTCCTGAATAAGCCTGGAGAACACCCACTTTGTCTCCTTGCACTTTTCCAACCGGGCAAATCTTGCTCGCAAATTATTAGGCCTTCATCTCGTGTAGGGTGGTTACAGAAGTCAAAACCATGTTTTTTCACAGATCACCAGTTATATATTGCAACGTCTTGGAATGCCCCACTTTGGATTTCTTGTCATGATTTATGAAAGCTTTAATGAAAGAAGGGTTGACACTATGCTGATATAATCTTTACAGTGAATGTCAGTAAAGTTTTATTATGGTTATCATACTGTTTGGAGGTTGCAGAGGTCTGGGGAAGCAAGGATGTCAGAGGAAGTAGTCTGAGAGAAACAACGGCAGGTGCCGACGTTCAACCATTGGAAATTGGAACAATGAGGCAGATGTCCATTGATATTTTTGAAATTATTCTTCCTAACTGGTTTTTAAATCTCTCTCTGATTGTTCTGAATTCCTGATTGTACAATTGCCAGTGTCACGCTGTGCAGATTAATGTTGCTTGGAGGAGGTGTGCCATTGTGGATGTCGGTGTGGTTATAGGCCCCATCTCACTTCATATTGTTTTCTGGAGACCACAAAGATTATTGCGACTCGACAATCTATTGATTGCGGTCAAGTGTGATCAAAACAATGGAACTACACATAACTCCTGGCAAATTAATGTCATGCTCATTCCATATTCTAGCACTCACATACATAATCAGACAAGAGTGGAGACATCATTTCGAAGCACATTTTCACACAGTTACACTGTATGCAAATCTAGAACTGCATGTCTAGTGCAGTCTGGCTTGACCAAACTAACTAAAAACATTTTTTAATAATTCTTGACCAACAGCCTTGATACAAAGCTACCATGGAAGATGTTCATGTTCCTCTTTTCTCAACATCTCTTCCTTTTGTTTAAATGCGTGGTTTCCCTTCCATCTGCAAAGGAGGAGGAGGAGTCGTTAAGTTGCCGCCGCTGCTCTCTGGCGCCCTGAATTCCACTTGACATCTGGAAGCCATCTTCTTCACCCCCCGCCCTCTCTCACGCTCAAAGTCTCGCTGATTTTCAGTGTAGCTTTTTGCTGCGATGTAAATCACCCTATAATGATACTCCTGCCCTCAGTTTGCCACCCTCCATGCTGTGCCCGTGATCTCACAAACAAAACAAAAAGAAATCAACAAGAGCATTTCTTTATTTTTCTTCTTTACCATCCTAAGCTGAGGTTTGTTGGGTGCTTTAAAAAAACTATATTCATCATTTCTATCAAAGGCTTTACGTCAACTGTGTGTATGTGTGTATGTGTGTCTGTGCGTGTGTGTGTGTGTGTGTTTGTGTCATGTGGTCACACTCAACATCTCCAATCTGCTTGCGTCAATTAAAATCACATTCGTGTAACGGTTGTTTACCCCAACTTTTTTTCCTGACCATTTCGAGCATATCTGTCTCTGTTATTTCCCAAATGTTACCAGAATACTTTTCCCTTAAAAGGTTTTGTATGATGCGCGTATTTCTAAATAAAACGGATTTGGCACAACTTTACGTTTCTGGCTCTGCCTTGTAAAATAAGTAAAGCACCTTCTCAGGAAGACAGCAACATAAATGGATGTAGCTTTGAGGAGGGCCTAATTTTGAACAAATGTAGTAAACATGCTTTTTTTCTTTCAGAGAACAATGTTTGTGTGTGTGTGTGTGTGTGTGTGTGTGTGTGTGTGTGTGTGTGTGTGTGTGTGTGTGTGTGTGTGTGTGTGTGTGTGTGTGTGTGTGTGTGTGTGTGTGTGTGTGTGTGTGCGTGCGTGCGTGCGTGCGTGCGTGCGCGTGTGCTCATCCTGGGACAATCAATGGGGAAACCGAGCCTTTCCATGGCGACATAATGTACTTGTCACATTGGGTTGAAAAAAGCATTGACTTGTCGACTAATGTACTGAGTGAAAATCACGATGGAGGACAGAGCATGACATTTTTGTCCATGCTCTCACGTGTTTTGTCCAATGACTGTCTAGTGAGAAATGACTTAATTATGCCTCTCTCATCAGGATGCTTGAGCGATGCATACACATGGAGGATGCACACACTACACACGCATACCCGCACATAAACACATTCACACACAAACACATACCCACATATACATATATTTACAAACACACACACACACACACAAAGGACTATAGTGAATTAAATTCAGGCAATACATCTTGTGCTCCATTAGCACGTAGATGTCAACTACTACAGTTTTTCCACACGTAAAAGTCGCTCAACTTGTGCATGATTCAATTTGTATGGAAAATACTGTAATGTAGTGGACAGGAGTTATGGGAGAAAAAGTCAATTGTTTGCCCAAGTCTTTTTACTAGTGCATCTAGTTGTGCACGAATCAGTGGCCAAGCATCCCAACCCCACCAGAATGACTTGTTTGCCATATGATGATATCACAGCACTTGGGGTGACTTGGCGAAGAAATGTCACGAACCATGCGTACAGGGTCGGAGGGGGTGCTGGAGACAATCCCAGCCGTCTTCGGGCACTAGGCGGGGGACACCCTGAATCGGTTGCCAGCCAATCGTAGGGCACACAGAGACAAACAGCCAGTCACTCACATATTCACACCTAGTGACAATTTGGAGTGTTCAATCAGCCTGCCATGCATGTTTTTGGAATGTGGAAGGAAACCAGAGGACCCAGAGAAAACCCACGCGTGCCCGGGGAGAACATGCAAATTTCACACAGGGAGGCCGGAGCGGGTCTTGAACTCACGACCTCTGCACTGTCTACCTGGCCGCCTTTAATTCTACTAGTGAAGTCAAAAAAATAATAATGAACAATTACAGTGACAATTCAGCACACTCGGAGGATATCGACTCCATGCTCGAATTCACATTTCTTTGTAAGAACTCAACAATATACTGTATGTCACGTTCGCTCACGCACACGAACGCACGTACGCATGTGCATATTGGACATATACAACACACTCAAGTGCGCGCAGGCACGCACAAAGGAACATATCCCGCAGTCTGTGTTTTGGATTACAGTGGTTCCATCACAGTTAAAGATAACTACTTAATCTGAAGCGCCCTTGACTTGTGACACTCTCCTAGCAGGAGCTATGACAAGTGAAATCACAAAAATGGAAGCAGGGGGCTCCTACACAGATCAACAATATTAATCGTACAAATAAGTCTTAGAAATACAAAAACATAAACATGTACTGTAGTTAGTTGGAAATGTCCCATGGACAAAAAAAGCGTTAACGAGTAAAATTAAATGCTCTACAGAGGAACTTTTTGAACGTGATGATGATGAAAAGCAAAGTCAAAAACGCACACACGCACGCTTACACACGCACGCACACACGCACGCACGCACGCACACACACACACACACACACACGCGCGCGCGCGCGCGCGCGCAACACCGCCAAACTTGCTACACTAAAAATGTATGACAACAAAATAGACCTACGGTATTCCCTGGATCTCAAATGGCTTCAGAGTGAAATCATGTCTCAGTGAGTGAAACCAAGACATCAGCGCTAGTGGTGAACTAATGATTGGATTATTTGTCTCAGTCCTGCCCTGTTTCCTCAGCTCTTCCACGATGCATTCAGTGACACATTGGTATTTTTCGACTCGACCAAGTACTTGACTTTTGTCCATAACAATAATTTTTTTATGATCACATCATCACTTTAAAAGTAATTACACTTGAAAAGATATATATATATATATATATATATATATATATATATATATATATATATATATATATATATATATAATTCCCAACGGGGAAGATTTCTACGCGTAAAGTAACAAGTCAAACAAGGAACGTATATAACAGGTTAATTTCACTATTAGAATGATGTTGATATCATAACCACTAGCACTCGGCTATTTTCATCTAGGAAATCTAATATGTATCTGAAGCATTTTTTGCAGTTCTGGGTTTCGAAAAGTTGGAACATTTATGATTTGCCGTGTTTCAATGTTCCAATTGCCGACAAGTGCTAAATACTGTAGTGTCTTGCCACACGGCAACACTTGAATGCATCGAATTAAAATGTAGAAAAAGCAATTTACATGAGGTGAGGCACGACCCTGATGGGACAGAAAATGGATGGATATTGTTTGATTAATTTAAGAGAAAATTGACTGATTTAATTACCCAATATACTGTATAACTGATTCCAGTATCAATGTACGCCGAGCGTTACATTTTAACCCAAACACTGCCGCCTGGTGTTGATATTTGGGAGTTTGCTTACGACACATCCTCAATGAATTTTTTTGTGATTCTTTAATACCACATCGCACATTTCCTCATAATATGGGGCGAAATGTGTGAGCCAATGTCCCAGTTTAGCACATTAGCCTCAAGACCTGTGTGAGCCTAACTGTGTTTGTGGGGTCAGGGGCAAGGACATATAAGTCTAACTAGAACTATAAAATAAGATGAAATGAATAGCATAAATTAAGAGAAGCTTGCTCACGATTTAAAAGGTTGCAAGGATGCAGATGCAAGATTTGGATGAGGCAAAATAAAGACTGCCGTTTACATTATTGTTCTATACAGTGTACATATACATACATTTTCCAGTTGCCCATTCAACAAATATTTGTACCTCAATGAAGAAATTGCCTCAAAAATTTCATTTCCATTTCGTGATGTCAACTCGGAGGTTAGTTTTGTCTTAATATCATACTGCTGCTTGACTCATTATAAAACAAACAAACATGTGACCTACAATCATTATAGCTATTTTGAATTGTGAACAATTACATATTTTATCAAGTGTAATATACAATTTATAAAACACATTACAGTCAATGCTACTAAAGGATGTCAATATTGTCATGCAACCTACATGTCAATGAGTCCGCTTTGATCATGGAGAAAAAGATGGTATAACTTGAATTTTAAACATGCTTTACTGCATACAGTAATAAAGCAAAACAGAAAAGATACACCATTCCTCATTAAGAACAATTTATGTGCTGAAGATTGTCAGCATTAATGTAAATTTATACGACCTGCCTATTTAGTAACTGCACCAATAGAAAAAGGGCACATGAGCAATATATCCAATGATTTACAGTATGTATAACATTACAAATGGCCATTAAAAATTCCTATATTTCTTTTTTGCAACTAAAATGTACAAGCTCAGCCGTGAGATTGCAGTTATAAAATTACAACTGGAGAAGATGCTGGAATGAGTCTCATAGTCATAAAAATCACTTGATCACAGTACAAATATGGACTGAAAAGCACCTTATTAACCATAGGTGGCGCATTACAACTTCCCCGCTTTCTGAAACTGGCTAAACAATCCATCATCTGCCCGCAGGGGAAATGAGAGAGTCCTGGTTTTATAATAGTGTGGGTCTGAGTAAAGGTTCTGGATGACATCTGTGAGGAGGTGGGCGCGCTCTACGCCACAACCCGGCGCGTCGTAGCCAAGCTTGGTGAAGTGGACATGAAGGTGGTAGTAAGACGGCTGGTAGTGCAAGTAGACTCTCAGCTTGCTGCCTGGGAGGCCATAGTGCTGCAGGATGGCCTCCTAATGGCACATAGCACATAATTAGATTGTTGCCATAATATTCATATTACAGTAAAGTCTCGTTATATCGATATTCAAGGGAGTCCGAAAAAATATCGATATAACCGGGACTATCGATATATCCGACCCTGTTTGCATGTAATTTTCTCCGTGCGTGCATAGAAATAGTATCGATATAACCGGGACTATCGATATATCCGATATCGATATAACGAGACTTTACTGTACTTCTAAAGTGCTTAAATAAAGTGTAGTGTCACCTTTCCTTTCTGGAAAATGTTTTGCAGGAGTGCTAAGTGCTCTGATGTCAGATCTCTCAAACTTTTGATGTTTCTCTGATGTGTGATGGCAATTAGGTACAAATTCTCCAACTGAAACAAATAAAGTAAATAGTAAAGTAAGGTAAAACAGTATTTTCAGTGGCACTAGACATAAAAATGAACAAGCACTTAAAAAAACATGGTTATGTCTTTTTTTCATGGCTGTATGTATCATTCATGTTTCACCTGTTTCTGGTCCCATTTGAAATCCGGGAGGAGGACAAAACCAAGCTTTGGATGTGGATCTTCAAAAACTATCCGCTCGGACTCAGCCTTCTTCTCCAGGATGTTATATACCCACTAAGGAAAGAGTGTCAAGAACAACATCAGCACAAGGTTGAAGTGTTGACCCTTTTCAAGGCTCACTAACCTGCACACTAAAACTCTGCTTTTGGACGAAGGGAAGAGTGATTGATTGGTAGTCGTCCGCTGTCTCCTCCACCAGGTAACTCTCCTGACGCTGGTATTTCTTCACATGCTTCTCAGTGGCTGGACACACCACAGTCGCCTTCATCTCTGAAGGATACAAATCTACTAGTGCAACTTTTCTTTTTCACAGATGGGTTAGTGTATTTACTGGAAAGGTCGTACCATTAATGAAAAGGTTTCTTCAGCCGTCATCTGTACAGATGACGGCTGAAGAAACCTTTTCATCGATGGACTACCCGTGTACGACTGAGAGCTTACACAGACGTCGTACCATTAAGGTGAGGTGGAGCTTGAAGACGGTAGGTGCTGTAGATGTCATTCTTTAGATCAAGCTTTAAGGTTGATGCAGTGAATATTTCAGACAGGTCGTCTTCTCCGATGGGAGTCTTCTCCAAAATGACTATAGCATTCTGGTCAGCAAACTGATGACCATGTCAAAAAGCCATACATGAAAGAAGAGAAATCACACGATCGTTTTTTATGTACTTAATGCATACTCTCGGTTTTATCCCCCTTCATATTGAGCCGCCCTTACCGTTGTGAGTCAAATAAATTAACTAATTAAAAATACAGTAATACAATAAGCTACCTTTCCCATCAAATCTGTTAAACGTAAATGTAGTTATAAACAATTGACCCAGAGGTCGACTTCAAAACAATAATTTCTCACTGTCGTTTCATTACGAATTAAAACCATCGCCAACACTAAACTCAATCGCGTCAAGAATGTGCGTGATCAGAAAGAGGTTGGAAACTACGAATGAATCATATCGACCTTTCCGTGGACGAAGATAGTTTTCTCCCTGGCAAAATCACTCAACACGGTTGTGGTCTGAAAGGCAGACAGAACATTGTTTTCAGATTGCCCTCTATTCTCTCCTCGACCATCCTCGTCGTCTATTTTTGTCTTCTTGCGTCTTTGAGAAAAGTCATCGGATGCTTCGAGATTATTTTCATGTCTGGTTGAAATATCCGCCATGTTTGACGCCGGTTCCTCAAAGATTGTGACGAAAAGATCGTTCACTCTGTACCCAGAACAAAGCCTGCAAATTGGTGCACGGTGATAGGTTATCGCGCATGCGCGGTCCATTTGTAATGTTTTAATTTTGTATTAATTTATTAAAAACACGCCATTGTATTTTTAAGTTAGTATTGCCCACCCCAAAATATACATAATTCACATTTTTGTCAGACATATTTTTGTACACTCAAACGTCGTGAACGATTCGTCAAGTAATGCCCTTAGATTCGAATTCATTCAAAACACGCTGTTTGAAAGATATTCAATTATGACATTTGTCACAATTGCATTTGATTAATTTCATTTGTTCATTCTTTTTGATTTTATTGCACGTCAAAATATATATTCATCGCAACTATCCATATTTCCGCTAATGCAAATTTGGAAATTGTGATCGCCATCGCCGCTGAAGCAATCACGAAGAAACGATGAATGCTACCATGACTGACACCTTGTTTTAGCCAATCCCCAATACTCTTCGTCTGGGGGTGGTCTTTATCAGCTGAGGCCAATGAAGATACAGAATTCAGATACTAATCGGAAGTTTTTAAGTAGGAAGACCCCTGATGTGTATTTCATCTGATGATGGTTACCCCAGACGGGAGTTTGGAATGTTTCATACCTTATCTGTGTATCGTCAACTTTATGTATATGGACAAATGTTTCATTTGGACGCCATAGCAACATGTACATTATTGTCCGTAAATATTTTATCGTCGTTCTTCACGCGCTTGTTGTCGTTGCGAGACAAGGTAACCTTTCAAACTTTTCAACGTTCTATACTACAATATTAAAAAACAAATGTTCGCAGGGAGAAGAGCTCGTGTCGTTAAAAAATACTTCGAGTCAAGTGCATAATCTGATTTAGCATTGATTTGTGATAATTCGTGCTTGTTATCCATTTTGTCGCTGGACGAAGTTGTCATAAATTCCATGTGCGTTTTGTGGAGTCCAGTTCGCCAGCAGAGATTTATCACTTCCTCGGTATTGCCAAGTTCCACATTTCAACGTGTCTATTTGTTGGTGGTGAAACTTTATTTTAATAGAGAGACCAAATGTTGTTTTCATCGTTGCTGACGACTTGAGGACATCTTTGGGCTGTTATGGAGATGTAACAGCAAAATCGCCCAACATTGACCAACTGGCTTCCAGAAGCCATGTTTTTCTCAATGCATTTGCACAGGTTAGCAGACTTGGATTTTCAATAAACCTTAGACTGCAAACACGTGCACTATATAATTTTGCTTGCACGTTTGAATGTTTTTATGATTGTTGTTTGCAGCAAGCTGTGTGCGCACCTAGTCGAACGTCCATGTTAACAAGTCGCAGACCAGATACAACCAGGCTCTATGATTTTAAATCCTACTGGAGAGTGCATTCTGGAAACTACACTACTCTTCCACAGTATTTTAAATCACAACGTTATGTTACCATGTCTGTCGGAAAGGTTTTTCACCCAGGTAAATTAACTTAATGACAAACTGCATACACGTTCTTCTCATTTGCTGCATTTTTTTCACATTCTGCATTTTTGGACAATCTGCATTGTGTTAATGTTGGGGACAATGGTTGTGCTGTATTTGTCTGTGCAGGCATTGCCTCAAACCACACTGATGACTATCCTTACAGCTGGTCAATTCCTGCATATCACCCATCTTCATTCAGATTTGAGAAAGAAAAGGTAACACCTCAAATTAAGGCTAATTAAGTATTACACCTGGAACAATGACGATACTGTCTTGCTTGTGACCAGCCCACACGAAGAGCACTTTCATAAACTGACGACCACTGAGAATAAAAGTTCAGGATGTTCGACTCTGACATTTTGGGATGCACCTAAAATGCATTATAATGTTTACAGGTGTAGTGAGAATATTGTGTAATAGGTAAATCAGTCTTGAAATATGAGGGGACTGGTGTTAATAAAGTAAGTTGCAAGTTGTTAAGAGTTGTGCAGATGCCATTGGTTTGAGAGTTGTATGAGGTGATTTGCAACTTCAAGGCTGGAAAGATTCTATTGTGTCTGGCCCGGGGAAGTTTGAATACACACAAAATGTGCCGTAGAATTCCCCAGGTTATATATTATGTCTCATTCTTGCAAGTATTGTTTGTTTCTTTCTGAGGATTAGCAGGCCTTTGTCAAAGTGAAGTGTGTATATCCACATTGATGAAATTTGAAACAAAAACTATTGTGAGAATCTATCATGGAATGTGTATGGCAGCTTCTCAGGTCCATCTGGCAAGCATATTACTAAATTTATTATTTTTTTAAATAATTTTAAAATTATTATTTTAAAATATTTTGTAATAATTTTATAAGTGTTAAAATTTATCATAATACTGCTTCGCCCAACTGTCCCATGTGTGAATACACATAAGGTAAACATACCCAACTTGTTCAAAGGTGAATCGAATCAGTGATTGGCCAGCGCCCCAGAAAACAATGCTGTATCTGCAAATACATCTGTTACTCAACTTTATTTTCAGATGTGTAAAGGAGAGGATGGTTCCCTCCATGCCAATCTGCTGTGTGCAGTGAATGTCACGGAGCAGCCTGGAGGAACATTGCCTGACATGGAGAGTGTCGATGAGGCTGTGAGACTTTTGAAGGCTCAGGCCTCTGATGATAATCCTTTCTTCCTGGCCGTGGGCTTTCATAAACCCCATATTCCCTTCCGGATACCGCAGGTATGCTTATGAATTGCTTACAGTTCAAGTTCAAGGTTAAATTCTTGGGATCTTCACTGCAAAATGTTTTTAATACAATGAATCAACATGCTCTCCCATCCAAAAATGTAGCAACAGTGAGTTCAATTTGGTGTCACGGTGGAGACTACAAACATTACGATGAAGAAAAAGATAAAAAGATTTGGCGCAGTGGAGACGAAAAGCATTACGGATTTGAGCAAAAGCACATTCTAATTACTATTTAATTTGAATTCCAGGAGTATCTACACCTCTATCCCATAGAACACATGAGTCTGGCCCCTGACCCAAATGTTCCGAAAGGCCTTCCCCCTGTGGCCTACAATCCTTGGACAGACATTAGGAAGCGTGATGATGTCCAAAAGCTCAATATTAGTTTCCCATATGGACCAGTGCCTAAAGACTTTCAAGTATGAATCTGACATTTTTTTCCTTCCACTTGATGAAGTGCTTGTTATCTTCTATTGAGAACTATGTCACTGTCCTCTAGCTGCGTATCCGCCAGCACTACTATGCTGCTGTGTCCTACTTGGATGCCCAGGTTGGACGGCTGCTCAGTGCCCTTGATGCCCTGGCGCTGGCTCAGAGCACAATAGTGGTCTTCACCTCTGATCATGGTTAGTCATGAGTAGGGAAAACAGTTTGTGTGGGATTTTAAGTAAAACCTACTGGGTCGGTGCTTTTGTAGGAGATTTGGATTCAGCAATGTTTTTGTGTGCTGGCCGTGCTAACGTTATTAAACCACCTCAATTGAATAGCAGCCATCAGAGGGCAGTGTTGTAACAATAACATGGCTATTTTGTTTCTGCTGGATACTCAGGCTAATCTGATAAATAAAGTGCACCCTGTATTACTATTCAAATTCAAGAACATGATAAAATGGAGACACCTAAACTTATGTCGTGATCACCCTGTTGTTTTCATTCCTATTTTTTTCTAGGTTGGTCGCTAGGTGAGCACGGTGAATGGGCAAAATATTCTAATTTCGATGTGGCAACACAAGTGCCTCTTATATTTTATGTCCCTGAGCCCCCTGCATCTTACAGTGTGCTGAAAGAATCTACCTTTCCTTTTGTGGATGTGTTTAGCCCAGCTGAGTTCATCTTCAAAAGTAAGAACCTACATTTCTAAAAATGTGAATTTAGGTGAGAGAATAAAATATAAGGCTGTTGACAGCATTTTCGCCGTGTTTAATACACAAGCTACATCAAGAAATTCTGTCTTTATAATGACACCTTTTTTTCTAAACCGCAATTGCCTTTCATAAATAACTTCTCGAAACCGAGTAACTCATGTCTTTTCCAGCTGATCAAGTTGTGGAAAATGTGGTGGAACTCGTTGCTATTTTTCCAACTGTCGCCCACTTGGCTGGCCTGAAAACACCTCCCCCATGTCCTGAAATTTCTTTCAAGGTACTGTACTTGTGATGATGGCTCAAATAATTCAAATTACATTTTTTCAAACAAAACTAAGCAAAATAGGTCAGACATCATTTGGCATGTCAGTATATCTGGGACTGTGCTTTAAATGTTGACTTATTTTGGTTGAGATGAAGCAGCAACATTAACAATTTAGCTATTCAGAATATTGTTAAATACATCTATATAGATTCCGTACAGCCTCACAATACTGCCTCGGAGAACTTTTAGCTGCGTCAACTAATTGTTGCTATAAGAGTAAGCCCAACAACCATACAGGCAGTGCATCAGGAAATGTCTTGAAGGAACTACAATATTTAAGACTTCTCATTTACAATTATAAGAATAAACCAAACCAGTTTGTATTCTTGGTCGTGTGGCGAAAATAATTAATGCACACACTAGTAGTCCATTGTCTGACGAATTTTGATAATATGAACAGCCTATTGTCCTGTGCAGGGTGCACCAAATCACTTCTCAAAGTTGCTCTCAAAACATGGCATAACACCACCATGAAAGTGATACCGTTACTGTAAAACCCTCACCCATCACTTTGGTGCGAGGTATATTTGAATACATAATCCTGGGCATCTATTCTGCACCATACTGTTGTTTCTTCGCTGTATTTTCATTCTGTTTGTCCTCACACTTGAAGTATGGTAAACCTAAGAACACTCTGGGCCCAAAGGTTTCCTTATTTCCCCTGAAGGTATTTATCCGACTGCAGGGGTGTTTTATAGATAGCCATTGGTCAGTAATAATAAAAGAATATGATACATAGTACATTCCGTTTATATAGTGCTAAAAGGTTCTTTACTTCCCATGAAAATCAACAAAAACTAAAGTGGCTCTTTCAATAAACTACTTTGTTGGTGATTTTTGCCTTTATTAGCATTTTTGCCGTGGAGGTTATGAGAGACTAAGCAGAGCAATGTTTTTTTTTCCATTTTTTTTTAATTGGAGTGCAAAAAATGCCGCTTTGTTTGCTTGGTTGACAAGGCGCAATCCAAAATGACACAGATTGCAAATTTGTGGTGTGTGATAAAGAGCAGTTGTGAGGTTGAACTGCTGTCTCTTCGTAAGGTAAAAACAATGGGTTCTGGAATTTTTGATAGAGAGGGCTGATTGGAGAAGGGAGCCGTTTTGACTTGACAGTAACATGTTTTTCAAGTGTATTGGACTTAACCAAGTTAGAAGGAGATTTTAAAGATATTGGATATCAGCATGAAGAAAAATGGAAAACGGGATGAAGGTGATTTGAGCATGGCAACAAGAGCTGACAAGACTTGAAGAGGTGAAGGGATTTTGGGGAGAGAAGCCGATCAGGTTGCAATGGCTTGTTTTGCCTTGTTTGAAAGAATGAGAGAGGTTCTATTGCATTCAAGCAGCTGAAGGATCGTGAGATATACCGGTAATCTCAACGTTGGAGTTTATGTTGAAAAATGGTTTTTTTTTCTGTGCTTTCCTTGACCAGATCTGACCTAATCTAGTGGCAGATTCCAGTCGGTCACTAGCACGAATAACCCGTGTCGCATTATGAACCACAGGGTTTAAAGCACAAAGGGGATAAGCAGTGTTTAATAGTTCAGTGTTTACAGTGGTTTGTGTTCAATTATGATTTTTTTTTTCAGGACGAGCTTTGTACAGATGGAAGGAACTTGGCGCATGAATTCAAACCCAAAGAGAAAAAAATTAACGTGGCGGCAGTTTCTTTCAGCCAGTATCCGCGACCTGCTGATACACCACAGGTACAAACATTGTCGTTTGAATTTTAATGAAGTTTGGGCCTTGTAGAAAAAGCGAATAAAAACGACGATTTGCATGATCGTTTTTTAATCTATATTCAACTGAATATATGACAGACATCATCAGACATGCACTCTTCATTGTTTGACTGGACATTTTCATTGTGTCACAATCTGTACACTTATTTGTACCAGGTGCAAATACGTTTTGTTTAGGGTTAGAAAAGGATGAAGATGATCGAAATGAAAAAAAAAAAAAAAGAAACATTTTTGCATAGTAGAAGAATCCTCTTTATAATATTCTTGGTTCATTCTTGTTCTGGACAGTCTCCTTTGCAATTAAATATCTGCCCTTTGAGGTGCTATTAAGAATCACTGTCACTTTCATGATTTTACATTTTTCTTTATTGCCAGTTTTAAAATATTTGTATTGAAAATGAAAGTAACTAGGGAGTACTTTAACATTTTAATGAGTTATGATATGATGATGATAATAATTACCCTTTTTAAATTTCAGTTCAGCAGTACAACATTTGTGGGGAAAAAACGTAACCCTCTTGATCACAGGTCTCAAAGTCAAGGCCCGAGGGCCAAATCCAGCCCGGCACATCATTTTTCTTGGCCTGTGAAAGCAAATCAAACTTGTGAAATTTCATGATGCTTGCTAAAATACTAACCAAAATTTAATATTTTTGGATGTAAACCACAATAACAGTCATTATTCTTGACTTCAGATTTGAAAACTAGTTATTCATTAATTTGTTGTGTGCTCTATATGTAATACATGTACAGTAAAGTCTCGTTATATCGATATCGGATATATCGATAGTCCCGGTTATATCCATACTATTTCTATGCACGCACGAAGAAAATTACATGCAAACAGGGTCGGATATATCGATAGTCCCGGTTATATCGATATTTTTCGGACTCCCTTGAATATCGATATAACGAGACTTTACTGTATGTGGAAGGGCTTAAACATTGTAATGGCTTCCCCAAATTCATAATGACCCTCGAGAGGAACCCATAACTACAATATGACACCCCTGCTCTTGATGAATAAATAGACCTCAAAATGTAAACATCCTAAATTTTAAGTTGTGATATGACCATAGACTGAATTTTTAGCCCATCTAATGATCATTATTCATTTACCCTTTACCGAATCCATTCGGCCAGTTACTAATTTTATATATACAGTATATAATTTGCCCCTGGACCTAATGTGTAAATCTAGCCAGCCATGATTTACCCTCCGCCCGTGTCTATCTGAGACCTTGATGTCTGCTTATCCAAGGCATAATTCAATCGACCTGACATACATTTTCCATGACGGTGTCCTAAAATGTCCGTCGTACGAATAAATGTCTGCTGCAAGTCTACCGTGTTTTATTTGTCATAATCTGTTAGGAGAACTCGGACCTCCCTGACCTCAAAGACATCAAGGTGATGGGCTACTCTCTGCGCACCTACGACTACAGATATACTCTATGGCTGGGCTTTGACCCCAAAACATACAAAGTAGGAGTTTGCTCTTTGCAAATAAACATACAATATTCACTCTGTCTTTCTCAAAGCTTGTCTGTAGAATGACGGAGCATCTGTCTCATGTGGTTGACATTTGCCACTATAATCAATTTCTAAAGGTCAATGTGTCTGACGTCCACGCTGGGGAGTTGTACATTCTGGGAGATGACCCCAGTGAGGACAACAATGTCTACGATGACTTTGAGCAGCACAGCATGATGATGATCAGGACGACGATGAAAAACATGCCACCTGTAAGTTTGTGTAATGTCCACTCATTTTGATTCTTCATCGACGTGACTCGTTGCCTTCTTTCCTGCCCAGAATGTGAGCATACAGACGAGGATGAAGCTGCAGCTCCTTTACCTCACAGCAGGAATGAAGATAAATGCAAGGGAAGCAGAATGACAGATGGGTGTGGAGGGCACAAATTACAAGACAATACAAAATAGCGTGAGTTATGTAGTGCTTACACAGCTAATAAAACCCAAGAAAGGGAAAAAGTATTGGCCTTGTATATTTATCTACAAAACAGATGCAATCTCTAATTACAAATCTAACATGTGGCATCTCGATTTGCGTTCAAGCTTCAAAATTCATAATTGGCAACTGTTTATAAGGCAGCCACGTCAGCACAGGAAGGTCAGATTTCAATACCATGCACTCTTGATAAACTGCTTCTCCGGTTTCCTCCCACACCCAAAACACATGGAGGTTAGGTTAATTGCACTCGTAATTGTCCCAAGGTGTGACTGTGACCGTGAATGTTCAAAAGTGAACACTCTTTTTCTCTCTCTCTGCCTCTCTGCCTCTCTCTCTCTTTCTCTCTCCACCTCCACTACTTTTTAAAATGCCACTCTAATACAAAGACAAAAAAAAGGTGTGTGTGAAACGGTTACCACACAGGGTGCGATGCTAGGTACAAATGCCACTATATGGACTTGCCATGTTTGATAATTGACTTTGGATGACAATGGATGGAATGGAAACTGAAGTAGCCTCCTATCGACAATATTGCAGTGGTCAGCGTGGAGTTTTGTATCATGTGGCACAAATATATTCCGTCTCATCCTTCCTACTTCCTCATCACATTGCCAGGCCTGATGGCAAGAGGAAACTGTTCAAATCTCCACTTGAGCCACTCGAGCTCTCGTGTGTTCAGCTCAGCACTTTGAAGCCATCTAATTAAATGTCTTAGTGAAAATGGCCGTGGCTTACTTCTGGCACATAAGCTTAAATTCAAAGGTGCACATGGCTTGAGTTAAAAAGCCCCCCCCAAAAATCAAATGGACCAAACATTTTCTATATGGCTGTTTTCAACTTTAGTAGAGAAATAGAGCGCAGCCTGGACTGCTCACCACCTCATTTCAAGGCATACAGACAACCCGCCATGTTTTGAAATGAATACGATAACCTTCCACAAAGGTTTTCACAGTAATTTGACAATTGTCATCTTGGCGCCTTAAAGGACAACCGACATCACTTTTTTTGTTTCCTAACTGACATCAGAAAAACGTTTTATAGCATCTAAAATACCCAAAACACACAGTATGATATTTTTAGTCAAATGCAAAACACCAATAAAAGTGACTTAGTGTCCTAAAGCTGCAAAAAAAAATGAACCCGGAAGTGGCGAGTTTCAGAAGGTCCCGCCCCCTTGTTCGTGTGTCACCCTAAGACATCTTGCCTTGCTGGAGAATCAAAACAATGGCTTCAGATTCGGAAAATATGCTTTCTTGTTACTCATCCAGTTATGAATAGGATTCAAATAGTTCTGAAGAGGAAAGCATTCATGTTTGCAATCGATTAAATAATTTATTCCGTGCCATTTTGAGGCAATAGGAGGGGGGGAAATGTAGCACCAAAGAAGAGGCAGAAAATGGCGACAAAGCTCCTTGTAAGGAATTAATCAGCCTGTTTCCACAGGCTGATTAATTCCTTACACGGAGCTTTGTCGCCCTCTTCTGCCTCTTTTTGGTGCAACACGAAATTTTCAGACCAAACAAGTACAGCAAAATGCATTGACATGATGGAAGGACTGCTACAATGTGTCCTTCTTTCGGTCAGGGGCGTTCCTTCAGTGACGTAGGGTGAGGACTCGTCACCAACTCAAAAACAAGACTTCTGGAATAGTCAGCGCGAGTCTTAAAACGTAAAATATAGCTGTATGCGGCGGAATCATTGTAAAATACGCTCAGTAGAAGTCATTTGAAGCCATTTTACAAATTATGGACACAACTTGTCCGGAGACGTCGATTGTCCTTTAATGCTTCCCTATAAGGCAAAATGGCATCCTTGCTGTCTTTTATGTGCTCAGTACAAAACTGCAATTCGAAGTTAAAGCCAGATTGATCCTCATATTTTATGAACAGCGGTATTATCATCTTGTCTACTTCATATCTAATTTAAAACACATTATTTTCTTAAAGACAGTGTCAGACTGTCTGTAAGAAAATAATCTGTTTTAAATTAGATATTGTATGAACATTTTGCCAAGTGAATTTAGCTCACAGCAGTTCAGCTACAATTTCTTTGTATGAATAGAATGCGCTGGGTCACTGCGGGTGTCTTGTGGCAGCCTAAAAATGTGCCTCGGTGGTTTTATCGGATCAATATTTATCATCCCGAGCAGTGATCTCCTCTCATAATCACATTGATCCACTGACAATTATGTTCGTGTTTACCTGCTACCTCCTTTTTTCCCCACGTATGTAGCTGCCCTTTATGCAGCAACCACTCTGTCTTTGTCACATTCTCATTATGATTCATACACAGCTAATCACATTACCACTATGGGCTCGTGGCTTGGCAGGCCACCCTGCTTTTCTGTTAACATCGGTGACATACGCAATTACATTAGAGAGATGGTGCGTGTGTGTGTGTGTGTGTGTGTGTGTGTGTGTGTTTGGAGAAAAGCTGAGCTCAGAATCTATAAATGCAAGCTCACTTTCCGCTTGAGTTATAGAAAACTTTTGTTTTGTCTTTGAATCTGTCCAATAAACATTAAGTCTGATACATTTCCAGTTAATTGCCACTCCCTGTTGACGAGTAATTCCAGCTAAGTGGGAATTGATTCATATCTTTTTATTATGCAATATTTCATGAAAGACGCCACAAGCAGCAGAGTCGCTTTATAAACAAATAAGTTGACTGAAAATATCACACAAACACTGGCTTTCTTTTATGTACTCGATAGTTGTATGGAAGCGTGTGGGTGCGTGCGTGTGTGTGTGTGTGTGTGTGTGTGTGTGTGTGTGTGTGTGTGTGTGTGTGTGTGTGTGTGTGTGTGTGTGTGTGTGTGTGTGTGTGTGTGTGTGTGTATGTGTGTGTCCATGTGTGCCACCATCGCTAACGATCATCTTTGATTGGTAGCCTACCTGCTCAGGATGCCAGGGAATCGTATCCCACGAAAGGTCCTCTAAAGGCAGCTGCGGCAGGGACAATGATCAGATGGAGGGTGGAAAAAAAGGCTAGAAGATCAGTTTGAGGTCTTTAAAAAAAGGCGGGTTCCACCTTAACACACTGGAGACAGCGGCTGCTGATAGAACTAACTAGTGCCATCTATATTATGAAAGTGTCATGGTCCAAGGAGAGAAAAACTGAAGGGGAAATGCCAAAAAAAACAAGGAGGCAACTCACATCTACTGACAATCCAACCCTTGCAGCTACCTTTGAGTGCACCATCTTTGTGCATTTCATTGGCAATGATGGGCACCCAGTAGGTGTGCATGTATGATTTTATTTTATTTTTTTAAGCGTGAGTTGATTTTGAACAATGAATTGATTAATCAACACCGAATCGATTATTAAATTACAAGGTAATTATTTATTTATTAATCATTAGATACCTTGTTTAATGAAAAAGCATGCCTGACTCCTCAAATGAAAAAAAAAATGTGTGTGTTTCTGATAAATTTTTGCAAGCTGAAATTGTCGGCTCTTTGAAGAGCCAGATGATTGATGCATGACAATTTTAAAAATGTCATGGAATGAATTAGAAAATATCACTCAATGGATTGAGGTTAAATTTAGCAATCACCATCTGCATTTGCAAAGCGTAATATGATTCCGAAACAGATTTGCTCAGCTTAATGGTGCTAACGATACACCAAAGTAATTAAATCGGTCCGCAGAAACCTTAACATTTGCATTGATACTCAAATCCTGAACGTTTCATCATTACTTCGGGCTTGGTTGTAGATCAGTCCACATCTAAAATTTAACAACACTACGGAGGTTAATAGTTCTCACAAAATAAATTTTATTGATCAGTTGATTGATATGAAGATGCACATGATCAAAATTCAATTCCCTAATAGGAAAGGTGTGAAAGGCATACTCTTTACAACTTTGAGATCTCTCTTATGTTGACACGTCTCATTGTCTCTCTTGGCCTCCTTCACACGTGAGCTTTCTTTCACCATGAAACGTATTCCATTTCTAATACATACATGGAATACAGCCTGTGAAGGAGGCTAGCTGAATAAATATTGCAATAAGTATCCATTGAAGAGGGTAAACACGCCTGTTTTAATGGAAGGCATCTTTATAATAAACAGACCTCACTTAGTGCACCTGTGAGAGGTTTTATTCATTAAAATTAATGGTGTAATTATGAGGATCCATTAATGGTGGCTTTTTTTTGACTGTGAATACATTGGTAGCAGCAGATTTCAGACGTGCTCCTCCTTTGCAAAATTTCAAGGTCCCGCTTTTGTTTCTAACATTAACTTTCCTTCCAGACTAATGTTGGCATTTTTCTTATTTTGAACGACGCGTGTATCTGAATACTGGTAGTGTCAAAGTGGCAGCCATCAATGTGAATGGTGAGGTTTTGGATGAAAAACATGACATTTTAGGAAAACAGAAGTACCCCTGGTGTAAATCCTTGGAATGGGTTGAGGTGGCGAACGGTGAGAATCAGTTGCAAAATATGGAAGAAGTGGTGCTTCAAAAAAGTGAGGAATAAAATAGTTAGGGGTGTAGAATTACATATTGGCTTTATTTAGCACAACAAATCTTGTGGTGCTTCAGGGGAGACTCTGGAAAGATAGCACAGCACAAGTGCTGCCTTTCCCACTGAGTAATATAGTCAAGGCCTGGTCTTGGCAGGTCTTGAAAAATCCCAAATCCGCCTCATCTGTGACCGACGCAGGACAGAGTAAAGATACCTTCAATTCAGAGACCCTTAGAAAGTTAGGCCAAGACCTTCCTGCTATACAACCATAAATTAACTTCTGTAAAAACAACAAAGAAAAACATAAGCAAACAAACAAATAAAATAAATAAATGCATCTCATACATATTTCAAGAAATAATGCTGTTGTGTTTGTAGAAAGTTTTTTGAGACAAGGGGGATGTTTGAACAGAAGTTCCGATCATTTTCAGACACATGACACAAGTAGGGAAGCCCAGTAGCCACATGCTTAGCACGTTGTCTTTACATGGATGGGTACTAGGTTCAATTCCAGCTGGCCTCCCTGTGTGGAGTTTGCATGTTCTCCCCCTTGCCTGTGTGGATTTTCTCCCACTTTCTACCCACATACCATAAAAATGAATGGCAGATTGACCCTCAGTGTGAGTGTGAATTCAGAATGTCACCCACCCTGCGACCCGAGTGAGGATAAAAGGGTTCGGTGAATGAATGAATGACACAAGTAGTTGTTGGTCTGACGCTACCATTTATTGCATGCAACGTTTCAGGCATTTCAGACGAACCGTCAAAACATCAAGAAAAACAACAATGGAAATTAGACACTTTGAATCACCGACCAGTCTTTTTCTTAAAGCCGAACCTCAATGTCATCATACAGCAAATGCCCGTAAAAAGCTCATGGAAACATTTGATTTTACAAAAAACAATCTCATATTTGTACCAATATGGTATGGAAAATCATTTAGATTCATTATTTGTTCTTAAATAAATCGAGCAATTCCCACTGGACATGAATAGAGGCACTTACGTTTTTTTTTTCAAAATTTCTTTTTTGTTCAATGTTCTTTCCACATCCGCATTGTCTTCCAAACACATTCAGCACATTACATGACTGAAAACATAAGCACTCACTCGATGAGCTGGATTTACAAAGACCAATACAACAACCAAAAAAATATATATTATCACCCCCCTCCCCCCATTTTTTTAAACATGGCACGGGAAGAAGATTTGAATTTTCAAGTGGCGGATTTGTTGTTGTGAGAATGCAACCATAAACAAAGACATACTTGTCTTTCTTTCTCTCTTGTGCACAAAAAAACAAAAACATATAAACACACACACAAAAACACACACGACGGAATAGAGATGTTCGATATCTTGTTTTAAATCATTCAATTGTCCGGTCACTTTGAACTGACACAAACAACCACGGCAACAATAAACACAAGAACATCACTGTCCGCAGGGAGTCGCAGACCCTTTATCGTGGAGCACAAACGTCACTACCGTCCAGTCATTTTTCAAAGACTAGACACAATCAGCTGTACACGTATACATGGAACAACACAGCAAATGACCAAAATGTCCAGTGGTGATTTCATCTGATTCAATTTTCTGCAAACTTGCCATTGGCGCACAGTCTCTTGGTAGGACGAGGAGATCTTGGATTTCATGCCCAATTTAGGACAGTTAGCTAGGTTGGTGGGTTACCGTGGGAGCCAGAACTGAGGCAACTTCCCTCAAGAAAATAGGCCTAGAAACAAATGAAGGAATCGAAAAATGCGTCATTCTTAGTGTTCGCTGAGAAGACTAGACTGATTTTTCTTTGGTGAACTATTTTACTTAAGACTATGAGAGAAAAGGTCAGAAGCCAAATTTGATTATCTCCACTGGTAAGCCTGCATTTTTGGTTCGTGTCTTGGGTTGGCCAGCAGTCCAAAAACAAAACAAATTCAGCATTTAGGAACAACGATGACATAAAGTAATGAAAGGAATACAATAAAAAAATGTGAAAGAGGGGCTGTCTACAAATTATTGTAGTTTGGATTTAGTGCAAAGGACTATCAAAAGATGAAGTTGCACGGAAATCTGCAATCTCGGAAAAACAGTTGTCAACTTCAGACACTTTGTTATCCGCGATTGTAAATAAAGTATTACAGTGCCAACAGAAAGATGCAGATTGACTGTGAACAACAACAATGGTCATTTGGTAAATTTTGTGAGGAAAACGATACATCTCAGGAGAATTGAGTCGTACGTTAACACGGCAGATGTTAGTCTTCTGTTAAAAGAATATTTGTTATGTAGCTGCATTTTCCTGCATGCCACTTATCTAATTAGTGTATTGGACCAGGTACTTTAGCAGCTGGATCAGTATCAGACAACATGTTCCTCCACGGAACGTCCTTCCAAGAGTCATCCACTTTAAACACAGCAGCTTGAACACTTGTTTTTAAAAATGGTCTCATCCCGTTAAAAATACATCAAACTTATACTGTATCTCTATTCAGGGAGGAATTGAAAACTGCGTAATAATTGTTGTCTCCCCAAAGAGTCCCATCAATTCCATTATGCTAATTTGTACTCGGTAGGTCACATTCAAATCTTGTCGTTACTAATTCCTAAGTGGGGATTGATTTTGCCCAATTAATCCAGCTCGTCAATGCCACGACTGTATGATTGCATGTTGAGTCATTTGAAGGACCCCAGCGGGGACTAAAGCGTCATTGTGTGTGTGTCATCTGACAGATCCCAGTTCTAGCTCCCAGGCCCATTTTACAATTTCCCTTTTTTATTTTTTTTATGGCTGGCTCTGGTCCAGCGCCTACAGCAGGTGCGCCTCAATGCGGAGCCAGTGCAGCCCCTGTCTGATGTAACGGACCAGCTCGGTCATGCCGCTCTGCTGACTCAAAGGCTCCATCGCCAAGTCGAGCTCCTGGAAGAACTCTGCAGGGAGACAGAGAGACACTCCGGATGAAACACTGAACTACACTTGAGGTTCTTTCACTGACTCAGATGAGAAGTTAAGCATGCATATTAGCTGTAGAGTTAACACTCTTCAAATTTTAAGATGATTTTTGCTTTTCGCTTTATGTCTTCAGGCCACCAAATTGGTGCTTCTGAACAATTTTTGAAATGAGTTACGAGATTCATTTTGACAAAAGTAGGGCTTTGTTACATCTCGCTGTTGAAGTGAGTTGAGGAGCGTCATTTACACCCACGGCGTGATTGACTGTCACCTTGTGGCATCAACAGTCATTTTTAAAGCCCTTTTCACAAGGGAGTGGTTCCGTGTGAAAGATTTGGAATGACGACAGGCTTTAACAAGAACTAGAACGCCCTTCTCTGAAATGTATCTTTCATTGTGAATAAAGAAAGCTCATTTGCTCATTTTCAGGAGACTTCAGCGAAAAAAGGGAAAAAGTGCATCCTTTACGAACAACTTGGCATGGACATGGAGAGTTTCATCTCATTCGTGAGGTCACTGAGAATGCTTCAAAGTATAGTCCATGCTAAGCAGGAAGCAGTTAGGCCTGCCACAATAAAAAGTTGTTTCAGACAATATATTGTCCGACAAAAAAATATCTTTTTTTTAATGTAATATAGTGTCAAATCAAGTCACATTTATAAAGCCCTTAATCACCAAAAGTGTATTTGTCGTGATGATAATAGAGCAAAAGCACATTCTCTTGCAGGACAATTCTTTTTCAATTCTTCAACAATCTTCGTAAATCACAATTTCCCATCACTGGTTACCTATTTTTTCGACAATTGCTTCAAAACCAGAATGTAGAATGATCATATCATTTTATTTTCCGACCTTGACTACCGCTGGCCAATCTGTCAGCCGTCTCCCAGTGCTCGTAGCTACGCAGGATGTTGTTGGTGATGTTTACATGACTGGCCGCCATGTGGTGGATACGTTGTGGAATAGCTATGCTGCCTGATGAAATCGGTGCACCTCCTGATACTCCTCCGCTGGCTGGCGAGAGGCTGAGAGAAACTGGAGACGGAGTCCCGTTGATCCTGGGATATACGGAGAGGCTGTTAGGCCGTGCCATTCAAACTATTCAATATAAGCTCATGGTATTTATTGGCGAATTGGGCTGCAGTGATTGAAACACAAATCTAAGAATTTTCAATTCAGTTCATCGCGCTACTGTGTTTGTTACATGCCAGGTGGATTTTGGCAAACTCTTTCAGCTTCTTCGGAGAGATTTTCTTCACCGTGGTCATCATGCAGTCTTTCATAAAATCACCGCCGTTGTAATGTTTGGAATGCTTTGCGATCAGCGCTGTGGCGTTCTCATTTGGCTCTTGGGCGCTTGCAAAATAGTGCTGCTGTTAAATTAACCAAGCTTCAAGCTGCTTCAATTTCTCAGTGCGTTCCTACCCCGTAATCTTGTTTGACATGTCAGCTGGTCGCATTTCGTACTGTCATTTGACATTATACACTTTAAAAACGGCCCCTGTCTTTTTGCAAATAAGGCATGTAATATTCTAAACAAAATGTCCTTTGCCCCAATCAACAAACACAACAAATCCAATAATTTCCATTTTGACAAAAATGAAAATGAATAAAGATTGGCTGTCAACCAATTTAGGCATGACATGTATTGTCTGTGGTGTGTGTCAATCACTAGTGAATCACCAGTAAATCGTGTCACTCTAATTTATGTACATGCAATGAAGTCCAGGATGGCGCCCAGGTAGTCCTCTCACGAGCCTTGTTGTTTTTGTGTTATCTTTTGTCACTTTGAGTTGTTGTGCGTCGTGTGGAATGGATACAGATTGTTTTTCAGCATTTTTGGCCACGACATTCATCAAGGAGGAGACTGCTGAGGAGTTGCGCCTTATCGGCAGCACTGTTTTTGATTTGGGAGGAATGTCTGTGCTATTTGACTGTCATCGCTGGACAGCTCTAGGATGATTGTGCTTTTTTTGCGCCTGGAATGGGCAGCATTTTCACAGCCCAGCTTTGTTCAGCCGAAAGGTCGGTGCTGTTGCACAGTCTGCGGCTGGATGGCTTGAGCCCGCGATGAGAAGAAAGGAGCATGAGCGCCGATGCGGAACTGTCGCAGCTTGGAATCAAAGCGGATTTACGTGGGACAGGAGATGTGAGACAGTCTCTTTTTGTCAATGGATGCTACAGCTTCGTGTTTGCTTTCAACATTTAGCTTGTAGCACACATGCACATTTCATCATGACATCCCTGATCCACTGGTAAAAAGGATGCTTTGATCCACTCGTCTTTCATTTAGAACTGTTTCATACAACAAAGTGGGTGCAGAAAGTGCTTAAGATGAAATGACTGTGTATTTTGTGTTGTGTCACATTATTTGTTATTTAGTTTTTTTGTTGTTGTTTTGACTGCAAGAGCCGCGACAGCGGCTGCCTTTACAGCAGGTCCTGTATTTACTTTTGTACTTCTTCATGATGTTTACTGTTTAATCTGGTGTTGATTAATTATTAATGAACACCTTCATTTTCTACATCACCAAACCCAAAAAAGTGTGTTGCGTCTACAATAAAGTAAGTGAATGCTTCCACGTTGAAAAATCTGTGTTGCTCTGGCATTGACATCATTGCTGTGATTTTGGCCGCGACCCCGGCAAATCCACAGTCTTGTAGGTTTTGGGTTACGCACACGTCCCTCACACACGCGTCCCGCTGTTAGAGCTGTTCAAACTCGTTAGCTTCACATCCCAGAGCCCCTCTGTGCCTCTCCTCTATCTATCACCACCCACTCCATCGCACCTCAGCCAGCCCTCGACAGCCCCCCAGACTTCTCCTGCTCTCAATTACAGCAAATCAATCCCTTTCTTTACTTCTGTTTTGACAAGATTGTTAAGGACGCCCCAGTATTTTGCAGTGGCGGTGAATTCAAAATTCAAAATTGTTTGTGTGTGTTGTTTGTATACAGTATGTGCACTCACTTTCCATTTATCCTCCAGGGAGAGGGTGCTTGATGGGAGTTCTTGGCAGAGTTCTAGTACACAGAGAAACACACGAGGGAAAAGAAAATCTTCAGAAATTTGAGCACAATTGTATGCCAAAGGTGTCTTCTGGGTTGTAGCACAGTAATATCTTTTTGTTTTTTGTTTCCAGATCATCAGAGAGCTCTTTGCCATGAGGTGCCATATAGAAGTCCAGAGAGAGAGTGTTAGAGAGAGCGAGAGTAATCATTCCATATTTAGCACATCTATTTTCATCGTTCACCCTTGAGACTTTGATTCAAGCAGCAAAATCAACGTGGTTTTATCGATCTCAGGAGGCCATTTTGTCACTGGGCGCTGACGTCACAAAACTTCAGGGCTCAACTTGCGAACAATCGTCGAACCAAATCCAGAAA